>NW_007728911.1:95260-107585 GCF_000696425.1 Galeopterus variegatus
CAGAGCATAAAAGAAATATTTTTGTGGAAGTTCAGGTTTATAAAATTAACACCGGAATCACCCACTCCTACGTTTATGACATGTAATTATTGATTTTCGTCATTCTCTAGATTCTCTTGCTGCCTATTCCCATCAGCTAAACAGTCATTTAAATAAGATCTTTTTTGGCTACATTTCTTGTAATAACATAAGCCACACACACACACACCCCACACACACATATAATTTTTCCCCTTTAAGATATATTACTTTATGCACACATTATTGTGATAAAACTTCAAAAAACATATTTAACATGCCTACTCTAGAATTTACTTATTTGTAAAAATTAATTATCTGCTTGTTCTTCTGATATAATTTTAGCTTTAGGCAAAGAAGGCTGCTTTAAAATATTTTTCATCGTAGGTTTTTAAAAATAAAATTGATTTATTTTATTATTTAGATCAATTTTATGTTAGCAGAAAAAATTTAGTAGAAAGTACAATATTTAAATAAGAATGAAGGTTGTGTTAAATTTGTGGCCACTTATCAAACTGAAGTTTGTTTAAAGTGCACCATATGATTTAGAGCAGGGTTCTCAACCTTGGTACTACTGACATTTTGGATAGATAATTCATTGTTGTAGGAAACCATCTTGCGCATTGTAAGATGTCTAACAGTATTTCTGGACTCTACCAACTATATGCTCTTAAGTACATCACGACCCTTTGAGTTGTGACAACAAAATATGTCTTCAGACATTGCCAACTATCCCCTTCGAGGAAAAATTGCCCCCAGTTGAGAACCACTGACTTGCAAAATTGCTGCAACTTTCACCAATTTTTAATGAATCCTAAAACTGTAGATTATATACCAGAAGAATCTGAGTTAAGTAAATATAACTATATATATAATTTCTCTAATCAACTACAGTCAAGTAAAGTATTATTAGGTAAAAATTATATTTAATGTATAAACAAAGTAGTTTGTCTTTGAATAATATTGTTGTTTCTAGAAAAATGTTTATTCTATTGTAAGAAATCAATTTGTTTTTAATTCATTAATATATAGTTCTTCCACAAAAGAAATAAAATGCACAGAATCCCTGATTTTATATCCGAAATTATTTTTAAGTGTTTGTCTATAATTGGAAACTCTAAACTTCAAGCAACTGTTTTAATGACTGATTAGTAAACTAACACGGTTTAGTTAAAATACACATTAAATTCTAAGGATTCTTTGTCTTTAATTTGACCAAGCAAAATGAGACAGCCAGCAATTTAACAAAGCTTCCAATAAAATAACAAATCTGCTTGCTCTGCAAATCTTCTTTACTGTATCTAGCATTTCTGCAGCAATAAAATCTCCTCCTACTAATACATGTACATGCCCATGAATTAATAAATAGACAGAAGAGGGGTTAAAAATTGTCATAGAGAATAGATTAAAGGATTAAAATAAATGAATATAAATTAAGAAATGACAAAGCTCTGTGTCATAAAATCTAAACAACCACTCCTACATTGCTTGCCAGAGGGAATACTAGGAGTAATGTGTATACAGAGAACAAAGTTAAGCAACCATGCTATAAAATAAACCTCAATTTTATTCTCAGTCTTTAGTGCTGAACCTTCATAAATAAGACTGAATGAATGAAAAACCGCTGCCTTGGCTAGAGTTTAGTCTTGTGCCTAGAACAGAAGTAAACTCTACCAGTGCCTGTCCTTGCTTCTTGGCTGTCTTCATTCTACTAATCCTTTAGCCAGAAAGACCAAAAACAAAAACAAAAACAAAATCAAAACAAAAAAAAGTTGAAAGTGAGTATCAGTAATAAAAAAATCAAGCTTAATTATAAAATGCCTTCCCAACACACTAAGCACTGACTCCTTAAGAAATGTGTCATTATCATTACATGTCTCTGTTTATGTTTAGAAACACTTTTTTACCTAAAGTCTAGTCTTAGATTAGTTCAGCGACTCCAGGTTTCTTACAGTCATTTTTCGCATGATACATCTTTTTGCCATCCTTTTGCTTTCTATCTATTTGTGTCTTTGAATCTAAAATGTATCTCCAGTAGATAGTATAGAGTTGATATTGATGGTTTGGCTTTTTTTTTTTTTCAGTCTAGGCTCATGGTTTCTGCCTTTTTTTATTGCATTGTTTAATCTACTCACTTAAATGTTATTATTGATATAGTTGGGCATATGTCTGCTATTATACTTTTTGTTTTCTGTATGACTCGTTTTTTCTCTTCCTCATTTACTACTTTCTTTGCATGAAATTAATGTTTTTGAATGTGATATTTTAATTACTTTAATAATTTTTCCACATTTTGCTGAGTTATTTTCTTAATGGCTGCCCTAGAGCTTAAAATATATATCTTAATTTATCAGAATCTACTTCAGATTAAAACTATCTTAATTCCAGAAGGTTATAGAAAAGTTTCTCTGTGTGCCACTATTCCCTTCTACTATGCATTGCTATAATTATTGATTTTTATTTTTGAAAGGAGCTAAAAGAAAGAACAAGTGTGTATTTATAGAACTTGTTCGTATTTTTTAAAAAAAATTTAATTGAAATATAGTTGATTGTACATGTATCTGTGGGGTATAGAGAAGAATATCAATACCTGTGTGCAATACGTGATGCTCAAGTCAGCATAATTAGTATATTCAGCATCCTACAATGTAATCATTTTTCGTAGCCCTTTCCCAACTCTCTCTTACCTCTGGCTCCCCATCCCCCTTTCCCATTTCTGGTGACCTCATTCCTGTTATCTCCTTTTGAAATTTCAACGTATTATTGCGACTGTTGTATCTTTCTTTCTTTCTTTTCATTTATTTGTTTATGTTTTTAGCTCCCAATTATGAGTGAGGACATGTGGCATTTCTCTTTCTGTGCCTGGCTTATATCACTTAGCATAATTTTCTCTAAGTTCATCCATGTTTCTGCAAATGTCAGTATTTCATTCATTTTATGGCAAAGCAGTATTTCATTGTGTAAATATACCACATATTCCTTATCCAGTCATCCAATGATGGACATTTAGGTTGATTCAAACTCTTGGCTAATGTAAACAGAGCTGCAATAAACATGGGAGTGCAGGGGTCCTGCAATGTGATGATTTCTATTCTTCTGGGTATTTATCCAGCAGTGGAACAGCTGGATTGTATGGTAGTTCTATGTGTAGTTGTGTGAGAAAACTCCACACAATTTTTCATGTCTGCACCAATTTATCGTCAGTCCCATCAACAATGTATGAGGCTTCCTCTTTCTCCACATCCTTGTCGGCATTTATTAGTCTCTGTCTTTTTGATAATAGCCAGTCTAACTGGGGTGAGATGGTATCTCAGTGTGATTTTGATTTGCATTTCTCTGATGATTAGTGATGTTAAGTATTTTTTAATGTCTGTTGGCCATTTATGTATCTTTCTTTGAGAAGTGCCTATTCAGCTCCTTTGCCCATTTTTTAATCAGGTTTTTTTTTATTGATAAGTTGTTTGTGTTCCTTGTATATTCTGAAATTAATATAGTCAGATGCAGAGCTTGCAAATATTTTCTCCCACTCTGTAGGTTGTCTTTTTCTTCCATTAATTGTCTCTTTTGCTGTGCAGAAACTTTGTCAGTTTGATATAATCCCGTTTGTTTATTTTGAGTTTGTTATATTCACTTTTTAAATTGCTATATCTCATTTACTTTATTTGTATCTACGGATTGAAGTTACCGTCTAATGGTATCTTCTTAGTCCAATACATCTTTGCTCCCACCTATCTCCTTTGCTCAATTACTGACAATATACAAATATTGCATTGTGTATATCAGAGACCAACAATATAATTATATATACACGATTTTATACAATTACTTTTGAAATCAATAAAAGGAATAACTATGATTTTATACTATATTTTATAATTTCATATTTGCCTTTACTGGATTTCTTTTTTTTTTTCTTTCAGTTTTATGTATATATATTTTTGTGGGGTACAATCTGTTGTTTCAATACATGAGTACACTGCACAACGAATCACTTAGGGTACAGAGTATAGATTTGTACCCTTTAGTCCATCCCTTCTCTTCCCCCCAACTCTGCTCCCATCCTGGCCTCTAGTAACCATTATTATTCTATTCTCTGCTTCTGTGAGAATAACTGTTTTTGTTTATTTTTTTTGTTTTAACATTTAACCAACTGAACTAACCTACCATCCTGCCTTTACTGTTTTTTTGTTTGTTTGTTTGTTTGTTTTTATCTCTTCACGTGAATTGAATTACTATCTGAGGGCACTTGTTTTCAGCCTGAGGAACTTCCTTTCATATGTCTTTTAAGGATTTTTTGATAGCCACTTTTTTGTTGTTTTTTGCTTGTTTTGTTTTGTTTTTAGTTTTTGCTTTTTCCTTAATGGATTTTTTGTCTCCATTTCTGAAGATTTTTTTTGCCAGATATAGTATTCTTGATTGACAGCGGGTTTTTTTCTTTTCTTTTCTTTTAGCACTTTGAATACACTGCCTTCTTGTCTCCATTGCTTATGCATGAGTGTAAATACATTTATGCATAAAGAAAAGCATGAGAAAATATAAGTATTTATAGGGTAAATATTTTCCAGCTTCTTAATAGGAAATTTTACCAGTTGAAGTTGAAATTCACAGGACTATAGATTTCTGGAAAAAAATTCAGAGTCATTGTAGTAAAATGAAACAAAAAATATTTTGTCTGTTGTTCTAGCATTTGTTTTCTCTTTTTATTCCATTGCTGCAGTTAATATTATAATTTCTGGCTAAGAACAATAATGTTTTTCTAGACCATGCCTTGTATCTGATTTAGATGATACCACATTACATGGATTAGTCAAGGGAATTGGTAGTTAAATTATAAATTATTCCAGTTTTAACATTTGATAGTAAATTTTTTATCCTGATATTGTGGATGCAGTGCTCTTCTTAGTAAATTTTTATTTTAAATTAACTAATTTATTTAGGTTTCATAACATATATTTTCAGTAAATTCACTGTGACTATATTTATTTTACAAAGGAGAAAGCAGAGGAAAGTTAAGTAACAGCTAATAGTTGGGGAATCTGGAATCCAAACCTTGAGAGCCTTGCTTCAGAGTTTGTTATTCAAATATAGAGTTAAAAAATGAAAAAAAGAAAGAATGAGAGAGGAGAAGGAAGGAAGGAAAGAAGGGAAAGGGAGTAAGGAGAAAAGGGAAGAAGGCATGAATGAAACAAGAAGAAAGGAAAGCAGGTATACAAGTTTTAAAAAATGGAACTAATAAAAAATATTAAAACCGGCACATGTAAAATATCCTTAAAATAATTTCAACAAAATAAGTAGATATTCAGTCAATATAAATACAATTGAAAATTGACAAGCAAACTTTTTAAAAAATTGTATTTATCAATATACGATGTAGTTGATTTTTGTGTCCCTTCGCCGATTCCTCCCTCCCCCCTCCACCCCATCAACATCATGTCTGTTCACTCATCTTAACACGTTTGAGGAATTATTGTAAGAGTGTGTGTCTTCTTTACCCCCCCCCCTTTATTTGTTTCTATATTTATTTATTTATTTTAGCTCCCACAAATAAGTGAGAGCATGCAGTTTTTCTCTCTTTGTGCCTGGCTTATTTCACTTAATATAATTTTCTCTAAGTCTCTCCATGTTGTTGCAAATGGTAGTATTTCATTTTTTTAACAGCAGAATAGTATTCCACTGTGTAGATATACCACGTTTGTTTTATCCAGTCATCTGATGATGAGCATTAGACTTGTTTCAACTCTCGGCTATTGTAAATAGCACTGCAGTAAACACGGGAGTACAGTTATCCCTTTGACATGATATATTGGGCCTTGCCAAGTCCAAGAGTCACTTTTCCTGGTAACATAAAATATGCTTTTTAGTTGAATATATTTTTGCTGAGTAGTTAGAAGAAAATTTTAAATTAAAAGTATGTCAATTTAAGGAAAGAACAGAGATCTAAAACAGATTGACTTGCAAGAGGTGCTAGAGGTAACAAGCAAGTGGATTAACTTTAGAGAGCATATAGATTGAAAAAAATAAAAGAAGGCTGTCTATTCAGCAGAGTAAGTGGTGGTCCCTTGGTCAGGCATAAACACAGTTTCCTAATTTATTTCTAGGTGCTTAAAATGTACATGGTGACATGACCAAAGAAGAGACCATCCTGATGCAGTGAGTATTAAATAAAGGCAGATGAGGGAACGATATGAGAATGGTACGACTTTCATGTACTTTTAGTGATAAAAGTTATTACTTTGTACTATAAAAATCCATTCATTCTCTGACAGCTTTGGTGTCATAAAATATACTCATCAAGGGCAAAGGGTTTGCATCTTGCTGAACATATATCCAACAGCTAGTATAGCCAATGCTTACTACATTTAAAATAAATAAATAAATAAAAATATATGAAAGAGCGCATGGCTAAAATTGATGCAAAAGAAGATTACACTAGAAGAAAAGAAATGAAAAGGAAAGTGTAAGAGAGAAGACATTCATACTGAACATCAAATTGTATATGTATGTATATGTATATATATATCAAAGTTTTTTTAAAAAAATAAAGGCTTTTTGAATATTTTCTGTAGATGTTCCATAGATATGACTCATTACATAACAGAAAAATTATCTAACCTTTGTGGTCCTAAGCTTTCTCATCAATAAAATGAAGAGGCTAGAAGGAATGAAATTTAAATTTTCTTAAGCTCCAAGAACCTCCAGTTTCACAATTAATTTTTGACATGCCACTCCAATGAATCTGAAATGTAATAATGTTGAATGAAGTTTTCCTTAAAAAAGGCAAATTTCTATATGTATTCATGCTTAATCTTCAAAAGTCAACCTGTGTAATGGGAGAAAATATTTTCAAATCATATATCTGATAAGGGTTTAATATCTAGACTATGTAAACAACTATAACTCAGTAACTATTTTTTAAAAAAAAACTGCTTCAAAAATAAAAATGGGCAAAGGACTTGAATAAAATTTCTCCAAAGAAAATAAACAAATGGCTAACAAGCACTTGAAAAGATGTCCAACATCAATAATCATTAGGGAAATGCTAAGCTCACATATATGGTCAAATGATTATTGATAAGATTGCCAAGACCATTTAATAAAGAAAGGACAGTCTTTTGAACATTTATTATTGGAGAAACTGATATCTAAATGCAAAAGAATGAAGTTAGATCCCGACTTTATACCACATACAAAATTGAACTCAAAATGGATCAAACCTTCATGTAAGAGCTAATACTATGAAGTTTTACAACAGGAAAAAAGCTCCACTAGATTGCAATGATTTCTTGGATATGACCCTAAAAGCACAGGCAGCATAAGAAAAAATAGATAAATTGGACAGCATCAAAATTAAAAACTTCCATGCATCTGAGGATGCAATTAAGAGAGTCAAATGACAACCTGTGTAATGGGAGAAAATATTTTCAAATCATATATCTGATAAGGGTTTAATATCTAGAATATGTAAACAACTATAACTCAGTAACTATTTTTTTTTAAAAAACTGCTTCAAAAATAAAAATGGGCAAAGGACTTGAATAAAATTTCTCCAAAGAAAATAAACAAATGGCCAACAAGCACTTGAAAAGATGTCCAACATCAATAATCATTAGGGAAATGCTAATCACTTCACATCCATTATGATGGCTACTATCAACAAACAAAAAACCAAACAAAATGCCATGTGTTAGAAAGGATGTGGAGAAATCAGAACCCTTACCCTCTTTGTTGGTGGGGTGTAAAATGGCACGGCCACTATGGGAAACAGTCATGGTTGTTTCTTAGAAAGTTAAATACAGAATTATCATATTATCCAGCAATTCCTCTTCTGGGTATACCCCCAAAATAATCGAAAGCAGGGTCTTGAAGAGATATTTGTACACCCATGTTCATGGCAGCATTATTCACAATAGTCAAAAAATAATTCAGGTATTCACTGATGCACAAATGCATAAACAAAATGTGGTACATACATACAAGAAAACGTTATTCAGCCTTAAAAAGGAAGGACATTTGACGCACACTCCAACTTGGATGAATATCTTTAAAATTACACTAAGTAAAATAAGCTGGTAACAAAAAAGATAAATACTGTCTACTAATGATTCCACTAATATGAGGTACCTAGAGTTGTCAAATTCATATAGACACAGAGCAAAAGGGTGGTTGCCAAGGGTTGGAGGAGGGGACAATGAGATGTTGTTCAATGGGTATTGAGTTTCAGTTTTGCAGAAAGAAAAGAGGTCTTGACATTGGTTGCAGAGCAATAGGAATGTATTTAACGCTATTGAATTGTACACTTAAAAATGGTTGAGATGGTACATTTTATAATCTGTGTATTTTACCACAATTAAAAATTCTAATTAAAAAAGTAAAAGTTGTATATTAGTCCATTTTCTGTTGCTTATCACAGAATACCTGGATCTGAGTAATTTATAAGTAAATATTTATTTCTTACAGTTTTGGAGGCTGGCAAGTTCACAGTCCAGGGAGACACATCTGGTGGGGGCCTCCATCTGTTATGGGACTCTCTACAGAGTCCCACGGCAATGCAGGGAATCGCATGGTGAGAATAGCAAGAACTCTCCCATATGCTCACTTGCTTAATCTTATAAAACCACCAGAGCCACTCCCTGATAGCCCACTAAGCCTTTAACCCATTACTCCATGAATGGATTAGTCCATTGATGAGAGCAGTGTTCAAGATCCAATCACATCTTAAAGACCCCTCCTTTCAACACTGCCATAGTTTAATTTCTTACCCTTTTAACAGTATTACAATAAGAATCAGGCTTCAGGGAACTCTGAAGGGTATTGAATCTACAGCAGTGAGAAATTTTTTTTCTATCTCCCTGATTTGTTGCATATATTTTTGTTAAACTCAGACAATTTTAAATGAGGTAGGTAGTTTCTCTCTTGCACCTTTGTGCCAATGGCAATCCACTCACTGTTCTGACCTCTTTCCAATTTATTATGTATTTATTTATGTTATTTTATTAATATACAATGTAGTTGATAATCATGTCCCTTTACCAATTCCTCTTCCTCCCCTCCCCCGTCCCCCCCCTCAACATCATATCTGTTCACTTGTCTTAACAAGTTCAAGGAATTGTTATGATTGTTGTTTCTTCTTCCCTGCCCCCCGCCCCCATTTGTTTGTATGTTTGTATATTTATTTATTTATTTTTAGCTCACACAAATAAGTGAGAGCATGTGATATTTCTCTTTCTGTGCCTTACTTATTTCACTTAGTATAATTTTGTCTAAGTCCATCCATGTTGTTGCAAATGGTATTATTTCATTCTTTTTTATATCAGAGTAGTATTCCATTGTGTAGATATACCACAGTTTCCTTATCTACTCATCTGATGATGGACATTTGGGCTGGTTCCAACTCTTGGCTATTGTAATTAGTGTTGCAATAAACATTGGAGTACAGGTATCCCTTCAACATGATGATTTCCATTCCTCTGGGCATATCCCCAACAGTGGAATAGCTGAGTCACATGATAGATCTACCTGCAATTGTTTGAGGAACCTCCAAACCATGTTCCATAAAGTCAGCACTATTTTGCATTCCTACCAACAGTGTATGAGGGTTCCTTTTTCTCCACAACCTTGCCAGCATTTGGCATTCTCAGTTTTTTGGATATTAGCCATTCTAACTGGAGTGAGATGGTATCTCAGTGTGGTTTTGAATGCTATAATAACCAAAACAGCATGGTACTGGTATAAAAGCAGACACATGGATCAAAGGAATAGAATAGAGAATCCAGAAATCAACCCATACACCTACAGGCATCTGATCTTTGACAGAGGCACCAAGTCTACACACTGGGGAAGAGACTGCCTCTTCAGCAAATGGTGCTGGGAAAACTAGATACCCATATACAGGAGAGTAAAACTAGATCTGTACCTCTCACCATATACCAAAATCAACTCAAAATGGATTAAATAATTAAATACACACTTTGAAACAATAAAACTCCTTAAAGAAAACACAGGGGAAACACTCCAGGAAGTAAGATTGAGTACAGACTTCACAAATACAATCCCAAAAGCACAAGAAACCAAAGGAAAAATAAATGGGATTATATCACACTAAAAAGCTTCTGCACAGCAAAAGAAACAATTAACAGAGTGAAAAGGTAACCAACAGAGTGGGAGAAAATATTTCCAAAATATACATCTGATAAAGGATTAATATCCAGAATATACGAGGAACTCAAACAACTTTACAGCAAAAAAACAAGTAACCCAATTAAAAAATGGGCAAAGGAGCTGAATAGGCATTTCTCAAAGGAAGACATACAAATTGTCAGCAGACATGAAAAAATGCTCTTTCCAATTTACATCTTGAACAGTATATGCTACCTTTGGTTCAGGGGAAATTTTTCTAATCTGTTCAATCACTTTCCCTGTTTGAAGGGTGAACTCCTCCTACACGGGGGAGACACACAGGCACTGGGAGTATGTATTTGCTGGTTCTACTTCAGTGAGGATGACCGAGATAAGGCAGCTCTTTTATGAGTCCAGGACTGAGACTGGTCAGTCAAGTTCTGTGGTGGTTCATAGATTATCAAAGGAGACACATTGTCTTGTGTCTTGGATAGACAGTTGATGAGCATGACAGACTCCCTGGAGAAGCTGTGGTTTCAGTCAAAGCTCATCAAAAGAGTTCAGTGAGTAAAGGGAAGGATTTAGATCTCTCTCAGGGATGCTACCTGGTTTGCATTATTTGTGAGGTTGCTTCTGATCAACTTCTTGAATAAGAACTGGGCAGGTACATCCTCTTTCTATTTATCTGTCCTTTCTGCATTAGCATTGATATTAACAATGGCACCATTGGTTTGATTTTCTCTTTCTTAGGATGGAACGTAAGAACCACTCAACCACTCAGCTGGTACTTCCTGCTCCTCCACTGCCAGCTGGTACTTCCTGCTCCTCCACTGCCGGTGCTCACAAGTAGATGGCCTTAGTTTATGTTGCAGAGTTGCAGGTGGGACCTACTTTCGGACAAACTTGCCAGTAGTTGCTGCAAGATCAACGACTCTGGGGGCCAGTGGCAAGAGCTAATGAAATAATGTTTAACATTAAAATTCTAATAATTCTTATTTTTTTTCACTTAAAATATAATAGACTTTTTCTTGACTGACTGTAAGGAACTTTCTCTCTGATGTTTTCAAAGAGAAGAGCTGCTAACAAGTAGTCCCTGTAGGAAACATATTTTCTAGTTGGGTTTTTCCCTCTTTTCATCTACCTCCCAGAGCCACCTTAGCATTTCTAAATGAGTAATTAGCACTTCCCCTGCTGATTTAGAATAATGAAAACCTCAACTAAAAAAGGTCAAAATTTGAGAACAGATCATATTAGATTCTAACCTTTCTTTTGAAAAGCTTCATTCTTTAATTTGCACTAGTCTATAAAGAAATTAATTGCTTGCATTTCCAGTATGCACACATTAGTGAATAAAGAACAAAAAAATAAAATAAAATTCAATTGTGTTTCTTGAATAGGCAGCTTTTGTTGCAAAATTAAGTATGCTCTTGAACATTCATGCCTATAACTTAAAAGCTTGTGCAAATAATAAATAAAATATGTCATACTTAATTTTATTATGCAAAATATTTACCAGATTTTCACTTAAAAGTATTTTATATGTACTTAACACAAACGTGTTTATTTTATATATTGCATATAAATCCAGAAAATATTATATTATGAAACCAAAGATTATGCAGGCTTTTTAAAAACAAGTTTTTTACTTAAAATTTATTAACATGCAACAGAGATTTATTATCTACATAGGACAGTACTGTACAATTCATTTACTCCTTCATTTAAAAAAAAATTACCAACCATTGATCTTTTACAGAACTGGGTGCCAGGAAAAAAATAACATGGGTTATTTGATTGATAGCCAGAATTCAGTTCAGGATCTTTCTTTGCGATATCATAGAATATATTTGTAATTCTGTTCATATTTCCAATATTAAACTTATCATAACAGAAAATAAAATAAAATAAAATAAAATAAACTTATAACAGTTTGCTAACATATTTATTACAATGTAATATATATTTAATTTCTTATATATGTATACAAAAATATATGTTAGTATTTTAGATTTCTATGATGTAATGGTACAGTCTTTCTTATTTAGAGTCTTTTCTTGAGCCAGTATAAATGCTAATTTTGCTTCAGTAAAACTCTTTAAGCATTTGTTCCTCATAACAATCAACAAGGCCGCACAAAATATTATCCCCACCTAACAGATGTGGAAACTGATGCAACAGAGATCGGTGATAT
>NW_007728911.1:108128-109633 GCF_000696425.1 Galeopterus variegatus
TCTGCTATCTGTCAGTAGAAAAGGAAACATGACATAGCCACATTTCATTAAAAAAGCAAAATTGCTCTAGTGTCTCATGAAGAAGGTTTAGGGGAAATGCAAAACTATGAGCAATGGGTATGTTTGGTAAAACATATTTCAGTTATCCAGGTGTGAGAGTATGGCAGATTCAACCACAGAAAATGCAGTGGAAAGGTAAGGAAGTTAATAAATGCAAACTATATTGATGAGGTGAAATTTAGGGACTTGATAATAAATTGGTTGCAGGGAATAAGGGAGGGAATGATCAACAAAGCATATTTTTGTTTGTTTGTTTGTTTGTTTGTTTTCTGACCGGTAAGGGGATCGCAACCCTCAGCACAGTGTGGTCTGCATCACACTCAGCCAGTGAGCGCACAGGCCATCCCTATATAGGATCCGAACCCGTGGCCTCAGTGCTACCAGCACCGCACTCTCCCGAGTGAGCCACTGGGCCGGCCCCAAAGCATGTTTATTTGTTTGTTTGTTTTCTGCCTTGGGAAACTTGGTAGTAAAGGGATGCAGGAGGAGGAGTGTACTCGTATAGTGAAGTAAATAATTGTTAAACTAACTTCATGTGGAATTTGAAGTATGTAGGTTATACTCAACTGAAGAGGCTGACAATATTGTTGATGTATGTATGTCTTGTTATCCACACACAGACACTCCCTACAGGTGAGGTATTGCTATTTTATGTGAAGTATGGCTGTGGTGAAACATAGCCATTAAAAATAAACACTAAAAGCTTATACTCTGGTTCTTTCCAACCTGAGTTCTAATCACAGTAAGTTACTTTGGCAAATTACTCAGATTCTTATCTGTATGATGCTATGTTACTAAGTACCTTATACTGTTTAAGTGAGGATGGAAATAGTTGCTGTATGTAAAGTTCTTTATACAGGATTTGTCATGAATTATACAGTGATTATTTGTGGTATTATTATTATTATTTTATAGAAGAAAGAAAATTAAGGCTTAGCAAGTTTCAAAAGTCACACAGAAAAGTAAGTTGAAAAGCAAATGCTTCAATCAATACCTGTCTGAAGTCAGTGCATGAATTCTGACTATTGTTTTCTTCTGTATTATTGCTACTCATATTTCCAGATAAAATAAGATAGAAGCCCTTGGTGCTAATATGATTGTCCAAAAATGCACTGTGGAATTTTTTTTTAAGGAGATCCCATGACAAGAACCCAAGGAAAACCAAAATTTGGGAGATGAGAAAAAAAAATGTGTAAAGCAAATTAATGGGTATCCAGATATGTATAAGGAAATCTAGGATCTTCAAAGATAGGGAATGTTTCATGAGAAAAGAAAGGATCATCAGGGTAAAACGGTAACTAAGGTGATAAGAAAGATAAGGTTTGCAAAATATCCATTGGGCTTAAGAAAGGACATTGATAATTTGGGGAGAAATCTCAAGGATACAGAAAATTGGGCACAAAATGCTTTCTGAATAATAACACAGTACTTAAAAGGAATAATGT
>NW_007728911.1:110444-111938 GCF_000696425.1 Galeopterus variegatus
TACAATGGAAAAAGAGCACTTGAAAAGTGATTGTTCACGTGTCCAAGAGCAAGTTCAACAATTTTATTCACAAAAGCATGAAAATGCTAATGTTTCATTCTTATTATAAAGCTTCTAATGAAAAACTGAAAATGAAAAAACAAAACTTCATTTCAGTGATAATGACTGAAGTTAGAATTAGACACAGTAATACCACATTTCCAATTCAAATTCCTGCAAATTAATACTACATTTTTCCAAGTCTCTGAAGGAGTTGAGTGGCTCAACTTAATAGACTTTATTATAATGTGTTGCACATATTCAGAAATTCGGGTAACCATTTCACTACATTTAAACACTGCTGTCAAAATATTGAACAATTTTTACACTTAATTTTTTTCAGAAGATTTTTAAATGCCCGTTTATTAAATCAGTTTTCCAGGTTATAGATTGGCATTCTTGGATATGGAAACTATAATTTATTTACTAAATTTTCATAGCTGTTAGTCATTATATTTTTCTTTGTTGCCTCATCAAAGTTTATTTGCTTCTTACCTGAGGCTATCATCTCTAGCAAAATATATTGATTCTTCCTCACTAGGAATTTAAATTCTAGATGAAATGCTGTCCCTGTTTTTATGGTCATATGGCTGACATTGGTTCGGATATTTCTGTGGACCAGAGTCTGAAACTGTTGTTATGAACATCTTTCAATAACATTTTTCAAAAGCTATATGGCTGACTTTCTTATGAACACCTATGATAAGACCAATAAAGACTAGTATGATACATCTACGGATGCTAAAAAGTAAATCAGACTACCTTTCTTAAAAAATAAACCTTATTTTATAGAGCAATTTTAGATTTACAAAAAAATTGCAACAATAGTACAGAGTTCCCTCATCCCTGAAACCCAGTTACCATTATTAAAATTGTACATTAATATGGTACATTTGTTACATGTAACTAGTCAATGTGAATATATTATTATTAATGAGTGCATGCTTTATTAACACTTATTTAATTTTTACCCATTGCCCTTTTTTTGTTTCAGGATGCCTTCCCAGATACCATATTACATTGAGTCTTTATGTCTTTTTAAGCTCTTCTTGAGGAGCAGTTCTCAGACTTTCCTTGTTTTTGATAACCTTTGCAGTCTCCAGGATTACTCCTGAGGTATTTTGTAGAATGTAATCAATTGATAGTTGTCTGATATTTTTTTTCATGATTATGCTGGGGTTATGGGTTTTTGAAAAGACGACCACAGACATAAAATGCCACTTTCATCATATCATATCAAGGGTTCATACTAACAACATGACATCACTCTTGATGTTGACCTTGAGGTGGTGGTGTCAGATTTCTCTACTGTAAATTTACTTTTTTCTCTGCCCTTTCTATGCTGTACTCTGTGGAAAGAAATCACTCTGAGAAGCCCACACTTCAGATGTAGAAAGTTATGTTTGACCTCCTTGAATGATGAAATTTTTCCACAATACAAATTTGTCTCATCGT
>NW_007728911.1:112770-113976 GCF_000696425.1 Galeopterus variegatus
CTTTGTCTGCTGGGAGCTCTTTCAGTTGATTCTTCAGTCCCTTTGACATACTCACATCACTGATTATGTTTTTTCCCTTTTTTGAGCAATGCTTTCCTTTCTGGCTCATTTTAAATATTTCCTGCTCCAGTCCTATAACCATCCATTTCTCCAACAAGCATTGGTTTGTAACATTCTAAAATAAGTTATTAGAAAGAAAGGTCTGGGTGTGAGGTGTTTTCCTTGTACTAGGGTTTTGTTGGTTCAAGGTCCTCTCAGTTGACAGAGGAAGAAAATATATTTATGTATAGTAACCTGTGTATATACACATATCTATGCATATTTCTAAATGTTATCATCTGTATCAATAATAAGCTAAACATGAGTTCACACTGCTATGTTCTACTCTAATTCATTACTACATGGGTCATTCTAGCCTCCTACCCTTACTTACCTGTAGACACGTACTCCAATAGTGGGAAATCTAGTTTTAACCATCTTCTATACATTTACTTAGTTGCTTGATTCAAATATACATGTTCAGTCGTATCAGAATTGTCAGCCAGAACTCACATTGAAAACAATTGTATCAGCTCGAGTACAATGACTATGTATAGTTTCTTTGACCTTTAGTCTCACATACTCCACTGGCTTCCAGTTAGTTAGGTAAGCACCTTTTTTTAATTTTGTACACATGTGTGTAGCACATTTAGATTCTTTCCTTACATTCTGCATCCCATCTAGGATTCCCTGACCTCCTAAGTGATTTTTGAATTTTTTTTTTATATATTTAGGATCGCTCTTCATTCGGTAAAGTTCTATAAATTTGACAAATACACGATGTCATGCATCTACCGTCATAATATCACGAGAATAGTTTCCTCACCCTAAAATGTTATCTGTGCTGTATTTATTTAACCTTTTCCCCTCTCTGTGAGTCCCTTTTAAGGTCTGATCTTTTCTACATCTCTATTTCTGCCATTATAGAATTCACGTAATTGGAATTATGCAGTAAGTAAATTTAGATTGGCTTCTTTTACTTAGCAATATGCATATGTTTTATCCATGTGTTTTTGTGATTTGATGACTTATTTCTTTTTATTACTGTATAATATTCTACTGCATGGATTTACCAGTTTATTCATCCACTCCCCTAGTTTATTTTATATTTATTTTTATTTTGAATAAAATTACATTTATTATTTTAATTGTAGAATGTTCTAATAG
>NW_007728911.1:114766-116049 GCF_000696425.1 Galeopterus variegatus
CAATCTGCACTGGAAAACTGCCCTTTGGATTTGTTCTTTAGCTAAGACTCATATCCTGCTTATGAGGCCCTCAATGTACAAAAGATAAGGGTATTTCTTCCCAAAAAGCACCATAGAAACTCTAAATTAGAATTCTGTTATTTACAAACAAAAATAAATAAAAAATATTTTTTTAAAAAAAAAGAGCAAGCCAGGGTAAAAGTCTGTGCTAATATTTTAAACAAATCTATACCCTCTCCCTCCATTGTTAAACAAACAAAACAAAGCAAAACAAACAAACATAAAAGGAAGAAGTGGGAAGAAAAGCCCAGAAACTTTCAGTGGTAGTTTTTATGCTAAGGGCACAATTTGAAAACTACTTTCTAAAATAGTGCATGATCTTGATGCATGGCAGGTAGATATCCAGAAAAAGAAGCTGTTACAATGAGTAAAAGTACTAAAGTATACCACTTCCAGAGGAAACCTATCTGTTGTTGAAAATTTTGTTCTTAGCAAGGTTTCAATCTCTGAATAAAGCTTTCAGCAAAGCTTGCTGTCAAAGCACACCCACGAAACTATCATTCAAGTGAAGTAACCATTGGGTAAAGAGACCTACACAAAGACAAAGGAAATAAACTACAACTGGCCATACTTTTTAAAAAAATAAAACAAATTTTAAAAGTTTAATTAGAACAATATCTTTGGTCTTCAAGGTTTCAATGTCATCTGAATTTTACAAGAAGCAATTTATGGAAGACTGTAAAATTTTCAAATATATTATAACTTAGTTGCAGAGCCATCTTTACATTCACATATTATTAAATTTAGCTTAGGTAATGCAAATGACCTGATTTACAAAAGTAAAGATAAGAAATACAGAAAAAATTGCTCCATTTAATTCAGATTTTCTTTAGAAAATTATAATATTTATATATTTTGACATATATTATATATATTATAGTAGTATATATTTATGGCATACAAAGTAGTGTTATGATTTTTAATACAAAGTGGGATGATTAAATTATGCTAAATAACGTGAACATTCCCTCAAATATTAAACAGTTTTTGTGATGAGAATGTTAGAAAATTACTTTCAGCGATATTGAAATGTGCAATACTCAATTATTAGCTCTACAAGTATTTAGCATGCTGTGCAATTAAGAAAAAGAAAAAGAAAAAAAATCAGACTTATTTCCCCTATCTAACTGAGGCTTTGTACCCTTTGACTGTCGTTTCCCCGTTATCCCCACCCTTCAGCCTCTGGTAACCAACATTCTACTTTCTGCTTCTATGAGTTCAAT
>NW_007728911.1:117099-123652 GCF_000696425.1 Galeopterus variegatus
AACACTTTTTTTATCCATTCAGTCTTTGATGGACACTTAGGTTGATTTCACAACTTGGCTGTTAAGAGTATTGCTGCAATGAACATGGGACATAGTGATTTCAGATCTTTCAGGAAATACTCAAATGTGGGTTTCCTGGATCATATAGTAATTCTATTTTCAGTTTATTGAGGAACCTCAAGAATGTTTTTCATAATGGTTGTACTAATCTACATTTCCACCAACAATGTACTAGAAGTCCCTTTTCTCTGCATCCATTCTAACAGGTGTGAAGTGATATGTCATTCTGGATTTAATTTGCATTTCCCTAATGATTAGAAATGTTGAACATGTTTTTCTGTGTCTGTTAGCTATTCCTATGTCTTCTTTTGAGATATTTATATCCAGGCCCTTTGCCCATTTCTTAATTGAATTATTTTCTTTCTATAGAGTCATTTGAGTTCCTCATATATTTTGGATATTAATCTTTTTTTATTTATGACTTGCAAATATATTTTTTTAAATCCATAGGTTGTCTCTGTTAATTGTGTCTTTTGACGAACAGAAGCTTTTTATTTTAATGTGGAGATTGCTGTCAATATTAACTCAAGGGCTAGCCAGTTAGCTCAATTGGTTAGATTGCAGCCTTATGACACCAAGGTCACAGGTTGGGATCCCTGAAATTTCACCAAGGAGATGAGAGATCTCACAAAGAGAACTATAAATCACTGCTGAAAGAAATTAAAGAGATGGTAAAGAAAAAAAAAAATAAAAGGAAATTAAAAGATGGAAAGACATTCCATGTTCATGGATTGGAAGAATTAACATAGTGAAAATGTCCATACCACCCACAGTGATCTACAGACTCAATGTCATCCCCATTTAAATACCAAGAACATTCTTCACAGAAATAGAAAAATACAATCCCGACATTCATATGGAACAACGAAAGACTGCAAATAGCCAAAAACAGACACACAGGCCAATAGAACAGAATAGAGAACCCAGAAATCAATCCACATACTTACAGCCAACTGATCTTCCACAAAGGCACCAAGAATATACGTAAGGGAAAGGACAGCCTCCTCAGTAAATAGTCCTGGGAAAATGGGATATCCAGGTGTAGAAGAAAAACTAGACCCCTACCTCTTACCATATACCAAAATCAACTCAAAATAGATTAAAGATTTAAATATAATACCTGAAAGAAAACACAGGAGAAATACTTCAGGATGTAGGAGTGAGCAAAGACTTTATGAATAAGGCCCTGAAAGCACAGGCGACAAAAGAAAAATAAACAAATGGGACTATATCAAACTGAAAAGCTTCTGCACAGCAAAGGAAACAATCAACCAACCGAGTGAAAAGACAAACCTACAGAATGGTGGAAAATATTTGTAAACTATACATCCTACAAGGGATTAATATCCAGAATATATAAGGAACTCAACCTAACAGTAAAAAAACAAAACAAAACAAATAATCTAATTTTAAAAATGGGCGAAGGAGCCAAGTAAACATTTCTCAAAAGAAAACATACAAATGGCCAACACATACATGAAAAAACGCTCAATGTCACTAAGCATCAGGAAAATGTGAATCAAAATCACTTTGAGATATCATCTCACCACAGTTAGACTGGCCATTATCAAAAGATAGTGAATAAAAAATGCTGGCATGAATACAGAGAAAGGGGAACCTTCCTACGCTGTTGGTGGGAATGTAAATTAGTGCAGCTGCTGTGGAAAACAGTATGTAAGTTTCTCAGACAACTACAGATAGAACTGCCATACAATCCAGCAATCCCACTGCTGGGTATATACCCAAAGAACGGAAATCATCATGTTGAAAGGATACCTGCCCTCCCATGTTCGTCACAGCTCTATTTACAATAGCCAAGATATGGAAGCAACCTAAAGGTCCATTGATGGAAGATTGGATAAGGGAAATGTGGTATATAGACACTATGGAATTCTACTCAGCCTTAGAATGAAATTCTGCCGTTTGCAACAACATGGGTGAACTTGGAGGAAACTGTGTTAAGTGAAATAAGTCAGGCACAGAAACAGAAATACAATATGTCCTCACTCATAAGTGGGAGCTAAGAAAGAAAGAAAGAGACAGAGAGAATCAACAATCACAATAATATGCTGAACTTTCAGAAGGAGAGAACACAGAACTGTGGTTACTAGAGGTGGAAAAGGAAAGAGGGAGGGAGGTCAGCAAGAAATTGGTTAAGAACACAAATAATGATTATGTATTATAATGATGAATATGATAATTATCTTGATTTGATCATCGCATATTTTACACAAGTGTTGATAGTCAACTCTGTACCCACAAACATAATCAATTATATTTCAATTAAAAAAACAAATAATTCACTCAGGATCTGCTGTGAGATGGAGGCTGGCAAGCCTGTTTTGATGGTTCTGACAGCACATCTCCAAGCAGATTCCTGCACTGGCAGGATAGTTCCCTGACTGTGACAGGTAAGGAATGTAGCTGAAACAGGGCCCCTTCATGTTCTGCTGTGGCTCATAGGCTTCAAGCCTGCCTTGGAGGCTCAGATGGGCTAATCTCCCTCTGGGTTCTTATGTGAGCAGTAATAAGCAGGACTGCAGCTGAGAGGAGCTGGAGCTGAGTTGCAGGGTAACTTTCAGCTACACTGCCAATGCAGCGTGCAGATGAGCCTCTCTGCTGGGGCGCCAAACACTTTGGGAACAGGGTTGTTTCCATGTTTGAACCCAGGAACATGATTGGCAGGCCTGCCACCTGGGTGCAGGTCTGAACTCACAAAATGACCCTCTTACATCTTGGGCTCCATCGGGATATAACAATCTCCTCCTTGAATCACAAAGATCCCACAAAAAGACTTTTGTCTGCGGATGGGTGCACAATTTTTGTTGTTATGAGGAGACTCAGGTGGGTGACATCCTATTCCACCATCTTGCTGACATAACCTAAAAATATTTTTAAGTACAAATATACAATAATCACATTTGTTGATAAAGAGAGACTTTAAATATCTAACTATATTTGTAAATAGTTCTAAAAGCATATTGCGATTAGAAAATAAAAACAGACATTTGTCAAAAGAGGTCGGAGAACCAGAAAGAAATTTAAGCATGCATACTACAAAATAAAATTTTAATGAATACATTTAATAACATAATGTCTGGTTAAATGCAAGTTTTCTTATCTGGATGATGTAATTGTACAAGGAATCTTCAAAAAGTCCATGGAAAACGTGTATCAAGAAAACTGCATGGATTTCAAGTTTTATTGCACCAAAATAAATTCATACTAACATGTTATAACATATCTGAGCAGGATCTAAATTGAGGTGCTAAGAAAAGAAAAGACAAAAGTTTCAAAAGAGCCTCTATTAGAGCAACATAAATTCTGCTAAATTTGAAGTGAAAACAAACATCAAGTTTATGGTGAATTTTAGGTGAAAGACTGGTAAAATCACCAAAGCTTTACTGAAAGCTTAGGAGAACAAGGCCCCAAAGAAATCAGCAGTTTAGAAATAGATAACTCATTTTAGGAAAGTACAAGAGTATATTGAAGACAAAGCCTGAAGCAGCAAACCATCCACGTCAATTTGCAAAGAAAATTTATATTGTTTGTGCCCTTATTGAAGAGGATCAATGATTAACACTGAAGCAGTAGCCAACACTGTAGACATCTCAACCGGTTCGGCTTGCACAATTCTGATTGAAAATTTACAACTGAGCCAAGTTACCACTTGATGGGTGCCAGAACTGTTGCACCCAGATCAGCTGCAGACAGAAGCAGAACTCTCAATGGAAATTTTAAACAAGGAGAATCAAGATCCTGCAACATTTCTCTGAGGAATTGTCATAGGAGATGAGACATAGCTTTACCAGTTTGATCCTGAAGGCAAAGCACAACCAAAGCTATGGCTACCAAGAGATTGAAGTGGTGCAGTCAAAGCAAAAGTGGACCTATCAAAAAACAAAAGTCATGGCAACAGGTTTTGGGGATGCTCAAGGCATTTTGCCTATTGACCTTTTAAAGGACCAAAGAAAGATAACATCTGCGTATTATAGAGTGTTTTCAGAAAGTTAACCAAAGCTTTAGCAGAAAAATGCCCAGGAAACCATCAGAGAGACCCTCTTCACCATGACAGTGTTCCTGCTCATTCCTCTCATCAAACAGACAATTTAGTGAGAGTTTCAATGGGAAATCAATAAGCATCCATTTTACAGTCCTGAGTTGGCTCCTTCTGACATCTTGTTGTTTCTTATTCTTAAAAAAACCTTTAAAGGGCACCCATTTTTCTTCACTTAATAATGTAAATTACTGCACTGACGTGGTTAAATTCTCAGGACCCTCCATTCTTGAGAAATGGGCTAAATGGTATCATTGCTTACAAGAGTGTTTTGAACTTCATAAAGATGATGTTGAGAAATAAAGTTTATATATTTTTTTATTTTTATCTTTTCGTTTAATTTTTCACTAACTTTTGAAGCTTCACATATTACTATATAAAAGAACAAGAGGTATGATTAGTTGCTGGCTTTGAAGATGGAAAAAGATGGTCATTGACAAAGGCATAAGGTGAATTTGCTCTAGGAACTGAAAAACCAAGGAAATAAATTCTTCACTGCAGCCCCTCAAAAGAATTGCAGCCCTACCCACACCTTGATTTTAGCCCAGTATGCTGGGCTAAAACCTGTGTTCAAATTCTGATCTATAAACAACTATTTTTGTGGTTTTAGGCCAAAGAGTTTGTGGTGATGTTTTATAGAAATTGATATAAGTACACTTAGTCTAGATTAGACATATTGCAATGAACTTCAAAAGTTCATTGATAGCCTGGCCCTATTGCTCACTCGGGAGAGTGCAGCACTGGTAGTGCCAAGGCTGCGGGTTCAGATCCTATATAGGGATGGCCGGTGAGCTCACTGGTTGAGCATGGTGCCAACCACACCATGCTGAGGGTTGCAATCCCCTTACCGGTCAAAACAAAACAAACAAACAAACAAAAAAGGCTCGTTGATAAAGAGAAAATTTTATAAGATTCTAGATTTGAGAAAAGAAAGTCAATTGCTAACTTTTATAATTTGCATTGTCAACACTAAATGAATGGTGGAAGAAAAAGGGACAATAATTTCAAAATTCTTTATATAAAGTCCTTTTGCTTAGGATTCACATGCAATCTAATTTTCAAGGGAAATAGAAAAAGTAAAGAGAGAAAATTTGGACATAGAAGATTTTCAAATTCATAATACCAATAAGACTCATTATATTCATAGGGAATTGCATTAAAATGTTTTTTCAAAGTAGGAATAGAACTTTCTAAAGTTGGTAAAGTGTATCTGCCAAAGATCAATAATAAATGTATATGTAATGGGGATATATTATTCTTAAGAAGAAAAAAAAAAATCCAGGAGTTCTATTTGCTTCTCCTTTCAGGTTGCTTATTAAGAAGTTGGTTAAGCCAGTCTGATTAACTCAGTTAAAGAACAGGCTAATGCCAGTGTCAGATCTATAAAGGCTTTCCCTTTTTAAATTTTATTTATTTGTTTATTTATTAGTTAACTTATTAATATTATTACTTTTTTACATTCTAAGATGTTGTTGCAGAGCAGTTAAGGGGAGGAGAGAGGGAAAGAGGAAGGGAAAGAGGGTGGAAGGAGAAGGAAGGAGGGGGTGTAGTCGAGGCCCCTGGCACAACCCTCATTCCATCAGGGGAGACCAGGCTTCCTGCATCAGCACAGGCTTTGCTAGGCTAGATGCAGATGCCAGGGGTGCATATCTGAGGCCTTCAGCCACCCCACTGCCCCAGCTTGGGAGCCCAGGGCACTTCTGGTGGTGACCTGGTAATTGTCGTTGGTGTGGGTTATGGTCATGGGGGGTGTGGCTGAGGCCTAAGGCCCTCTCCCCTCCCTGGCTTGGGAGCCCAGGGGGCTTCTGGTCCTTCTAGGTTTTGTAGGTGCTCTTTGGTGGTATCAGACCTTTACTGGTTAATATGAAACTTTGTCTCTGATCTGTAGGTATTTTGTTTTTCTCCGTCAGTTCTGTGTTGGATTATTTGCTGTTGCCAACTCTAAAACTCAGCCCTGGAACTAATTTNAGATCGGCTGTCCATGCTATGCCCCAGTGTTCCCCTGGTGGCCTGTCTCCCTGACCACCAGCATTCCAAACACTTCCCATAGAATGGGCTATGCGCTGGTCCCTTGCAATAACACACCAGCCTCTGAGTGGCTCCTGTTTTCAGTTGTCTGTGGCTCCACATTCCTGTGTGGGTACATGGGAACCCTGTTAGTGGCCTGTGGGCCACCAAGGTCCTCTTCTCTCCTGCTGCCTCCAAGCACCTTCATACAAAGGGCACAGTTGCATCTTTTGCCAACTCTTGCTCTACGTGTTCACCAGCTCCAGCCTTGAAGTGGCAGGGGCTCAAAATGGTGGGAGCGATCCTTTCTTTCTCTCCCTGTGGGTTCACCTGACTTCATGAACTCTGCAGGTCTCTCCTCCCCTTCTCCTAAGCTCTAGCAGACCCAGCTTGGCTGTCATTGCCTTTTAATAGTTGTAAATTGGTTGA
>NW_007728911.1:124695-127418 GCF_000696425.1 Galeopterus variegatus
ATTTTCTCAATGAGGAAGTTTTCCCTTTTTTCCATAATCAACTAGCTGTTTCCCTGCTCCCGTTCTCTGTAAAAATGTACAGTGTGGGGGGTGAACCCTGTTTTACCTGCATCTTACACAATTAACAGATTATCTGTAAATTTTATCAGATTACCTTATAAATATTTACTCACAGGATATTAGTAGAAAAAAATGATAAATACAACACAATATTTAATTCTCGAGAATCTTACTTTTTTCATCTTAACCAACAAAAGATAGCTTATATTTTTAATGAAACATTTATAGAAATTGATGATACTTTGAGCAATTATAGTGTTAACATATTTTATGGGATAAAAACTATATATATTTTCTGATAATAATGCAATTAATAAAACTGTAACTAAAAAGTGATAAATTGTTACAGGGCCACAAAAAGTGATTACATCATGTAATGATAAATATAGTAATTATCCTGATTTGAGCACCACATATTGCACCCAGGTATTGATATTCAACACTTTATTCCACAGATATGTATAATCAATTAAGTTTCAATAAAAAATAAATAAATAAAATAAGTATAAATACACACTACGCTAAAAGTAGAGGAACACAAGAGCTTATTTAAAATAAAAATTTGCGTATTTGGAAGTTCTAAAATACATTTCTATTAGCCCACAAGTTAAATAGTAAATCATAAACACTATTGAGCGTTTAACAGAATCATATCAAAAAACACACAGCTGGATAGTGCTGATTATTTTTAAATGCTCTTTATTAAACATAGTCCAAATATGTTTGATAGCAGCTTGAAAACAACAAACAAAAAAAGAATCTTATTTGGCATAAATATCAAAGTTCAAAAGGCTTGCATTATATACATTGTGTATACATATGGTAGCACACATAAGCAACCATGGAATGAAATAAATCAAAATGCTTATTACATTGTACACTTTCCAATTAAATAAACCACAAAACCAAAATAGCAATTCAAGGAGTACTTGTCATTTTGCTACAGCGATACACCTCCTAGTCAGCAAGTTGTTATTTTCGTTTTTACCTAATTTCTTTATTCTGTTACAAAATCCCATCCAGAATGTTTATATTTAACAGTCATATTTCTTTAGGCTTTGGTTGACTGTGACAGGTTATCGGACCTTCCTTAGTTGTGATGACCTTGATAGATTTGAGAATTGGCAGATATTTTGAATCAATTTGGATTTGTATAATTTTTTTCTTATGAATAGAATGCATTATGTGTTTGGGGGAGGAAAACCACAGAGATAAAATGCCATTGTAGCACATTCTATAAATGGTTCATAATATCAGCATGACCTCATTGCTGATGTTAACCTTGATCATTACGTTATGAACACTGAAGGAGTTTTCATAAGTCTTCTCAACTGTACAGTTTCTCCCCCTCCCTTATTCATATATATGTGCAAATACACACACACACACACATATACATATTTAATATATATTACATGTTTTTTGAAAGTAAGTCGCTATGTGAAGTTCCCTCTTAAGGAGCTAGAGGTATGCTCCTTATTATTAAGGGAGGAATATCAACGTAAATTGTGTGGAATTCTTCTGTACAAGAGATTTGTCTCTTCTCTCCCATTTATTTATTTATTCAATCATTTATGTCAGTATAAACTCACGGATATTTATTTTATATTTTGGGTCATAATATCATACTACTTTATTTATTTTGTTGCTCAAATTGTTCCAGCTTTGCTATTGGGAGCTTTTCCAGTTTGCTCCTCTGTCCTTTTTATGTATTCTAATCTGTGTATGTGTGCGGGTCAGTGTGTATTAGCACTTTCTTATTTTGTGGCACTACACGATGCTCCAGGTTCATTTTGTACAATTTCTGTCCCAATCCTAGAATATTATATTTACCACCAAAGCCTCGGTTTCTGTTACTGGAGATAATATTAGAAACCGAAAACTCAGCATCAAGTGTTATCATTTCTACTGGGTTTGTCATCGGTTCTAGATACTCTCAACTAAGAAGGAAAGAAATGTGTGTATAGTAGCCAGTGTATACACACATATCTACTCATATTTTTCTTTTCCTTTTTGTCTTTTATTCGTGACCGGTAACGGGATCGCAACCCTCAGTGTCGCACCCGCACCGCGCTCAACCAGTGAGCGGAACCGGTCTCCACCTGGGATCCGAACCCTCGGCGGGAGCGCCGCCACACTCCCAAACGCCACACTCTACTGAGTGCGCCACCGGGCCGGCCCCCTATTCATATTTTTATTGAATCTCTGTGTCTATAATAAAGTAAGCATGAGTTCATACTGATATGCCCAACTCTAATTCCTTACCACGTGGATCATTCTAGCCGCCTACCCTTGCTTATCTGTAGACACCTACTCAACCAATGAGAAACCTAGTTGCAATCATTTGCCATTAATTTACTTAACTGTTAGTTAATTTTCAGTATGCCTATGTAGAAGTAGTAGGATTGTTAACATGTACCTCCATGGAAATAATTTTATCAACTAAAGTGCAGTAATTATGTACAATTTCTTATGCCTTTAGTCTTACTCCACACATTTCCAAAGTTACTTAGATTAGTACCTTTTTCGCCAGTCCCTGCAGTTGGGATTATTTTATACATTTGTAATATATCCAAGTTCTTTTATCACATTTTGCCTTTCAACCTGGGATCACCTGACCTATTTATTTAATTTTTATACATTAGGGTCACTCTTTGCTCAGT
>NW_007728911.1:127557-139950 GCF_000696425.1 Galeopterus variegatus
CTCCACACATTTCCAAAGTTACTTAGATTAGTACCTTTTTCGCCAGTCCCTGCAGTTGGGATTATTTTATACATTTGTAATATATCCAAGTTCTTTTATCACATTTTGCCTTTCAACCTGGGATCACCTGACCTATTTATTTAATTTTTATACATTAGGGTCACTCTTTGCTCAGTAAATTTCTATGTGTTTTGACCCATGCATAGTGCCATACATCCATCATTACAATATTGCTAGGATGCTTGCATGGTCCTAAAATACTCCCTGGACTTCACATATTTAACCATTCTAGTAGGTGGGTAGTGGTGTCTCATTATTGTTTTAATTTGTATTTCCCTAATTTTGAATGATGTTTAGCATCTATTCATATGATCAGTTACCATCAGCATATCTTCTTAGGTAAGCTATATGATAAAATCTTTTTTAAGTTGAATTGTTTGTTTTCTTTTGTTGAGTTTTAATAGTTATTTGCACATTTTGTAAGCAAATCCAGGAGAAGACGTGTATTTTCTCAAATATTTTCTCTTAGCCTGTGGCTTGTATTGTCATTTTCTCAACATTTTCTTTCATACAGTAAAAGTTTTTAATTTTATTAGAGTCTAACATCACTTTTATAGATCATATTTTTTGCATGTATTATGTGTAAAAACTTACCACCAAACCCAAGTAAGTGTACATTTAATTCTGTGTTTTTCTTCAGAAGTTCTATAATTATTTGTGTTATTTATAGGTGTATAATGAATTGTGACTTAATTTTTGTGAAATGTCTGAGGCTTCTGTCTAGGATAATTTTGTTTGTTTACAGATGACCAAATGTACCATCTGTGGAAAAGACTAGTTTTTCTCCAGGAATTGTCATTGCTTGTTGTCAAAAATCTATTGACTGTAGTTGTAGGACTATTTTTGAGCTTTCTGATCAATTCTTTCTATTCTGTTTATGTATCTATTCTTTTGCCAGTACCACACTACCTTCATCTTGATTATTTTAGCTTGTAATCATGATTGGCTATGTTAGGTGTTTTGCCTTGCCATATAAATTTTTGAATGAATTTGTTGCTATGTACAAAATACTCTCCTAGGATATTTATTTTAATTGTGTTGTTATCTATGTACTATGTTGGAAGAACTGACATCTTAAAAATATTGAATCTTCTGATCCCTGAGTATGGAATATCTCTCCATTTATTCCAGTTTTCTTGGACTGTGTTAATCAGTGTTTTTAGTTTTCTTCATATAGAACTTGTATACATTTTGTTAGATGCACACCTAAAGTATTTCATTTTCTTAGTGCTATTGTAATTCTTTTTTCTTTTTCAAATTCCAACATTTCTTTGCTGATGTATGAGAATGGAATTACTTTTATATATTAATCTTTTGTCCTATGCTCTTGGTATACTCACTTATTTTTTCCAGGATCTTTTTTTACTTGAATCTTTGGAATTTCTTGCATAGAGAGTGATGTCATCTATGAATAGAGATAATTATATTTCTTCCTTTCCAATATGCACATCATTTATTTTCTTTCCTAGTTTTACTGCACTAGTTAGAATTTCTACTACAATGTTGAGTAGGTATGGTGAGAGAGGGCTTAGTTTTTTTCCAGTCTTAGGGAGAAAGTGTCTAGTTTCTCATCAGCAAGTATAAGGTTAGCTTTGGTTTTCTTTTTGTTTGTTTTGTGTTTTGTGCCTTGTAGATGTTCCTTATCAAGTTTAGGATGTTTCCCTCTGTTCCTAGATTTCTCAAAATTTTTATCATAATTGGGTGTTTATCATCAATAATACTTTTCTGCATTATTTAATATAGTCATGATTTTCTTTATCTTATTGATGTAAATGAGTACACTGTTATCATTTCATCTGTTCAACTGTCTATGTATAACTATGTTGAATCCCACCTGTTCATACTATATAATTATTTTTATACATTGTTGTACTCATTTAACTAATATTTTGTTGAGGATTTTTGCATTTGTATTCATAAGAGATATTGGTCTGTGGATTTCCTTTCTTGTAATGTCTTTATCTGTTTTTGGTATTAGGGTCATGCTGGCCTCATAAAATGAGTTGAGAAGTGTTCCCTTTGCTTCTACTGTCTGGAAGAAGTTGTGTAGAATTAGCATTGCTTCTTCCTGAAACATTTGACAGAATATGCTAATGAGAGCATCTGGGTCTGGTGCTTTCTTTCATGAAAGATTCTTACTTTTGGCTCAGAAACTTTAATAAGTGTGGGATTATTCAGGTTGTCTACCTCTCCTTGTGTGAAGTCATCTACTTCTCTTTCAGTACTTTGTAACTTCCAAGGAATAGATCCATTTTCACTAAGTTATCGAGTTTTAGGGCATGGAGCTTTTGATAGTATTTCTTTATTAGCCTTTTAATGTCAATGAGATCAGTATTGATGATGCCTTTTCACTTCTGATATTGTTAATTTGTGTCTCCTCTTGTATCTCTCTCTCTTACCAATTTTATTTAATTTTCAAAGAAATAACTTTTGATGTTGGTTTTCCACTATTGTTTTGCTACTTTTAGTTTTATTTATCTTTGCTCTAGTTTCTTGTGCTTATTTTAGGATTAAATCATTCATCTTTCTCCGGTTTACTAAAAAGGAAATATAGGCTATTTATTTTAGGTATTTCTTCTTTTCTAACATATTTATTTAGGGCTATAAATTTCATCAAATCCCACAATATTGGCAAGTTGTGGTTTCATTTTCATATTGTCCAACATATTTTTTAATTTTTCTTGAGACTTATTCTTTGACCTATTCTGTTATGAAATGTTTTGCTTGATTTCTAAATATTTGGGGATTTTCCTTCAATATTTATATTATTGAGTATTGAGTTTTACTTTAATTCCATTGTGGTCTGAAATATAATTTTCATTCTTTAAACTTGTTAAAGTGTGTTAAATGGCCCCCAATGCTGTCTATAGTGGTGAATGCACTATGTAAGCTTGAGTGGAATGTGCATTTTGCTGTTGCCCTAAGGAATTTTTTAAATTTTGTATTTAAATCTTCAACCAGTTTTAGTATGCAACACGCCAACATGGCAGAGTGAACAGAAACAGAAAGGGTGGTAAACAGGTCCATTATAGTGTGGTGGAGAATACCAAAATTGGTCTTAAGTTTTACCAATAGTAGGGTAAGTAGCTGGAGAAGAAACAAAAAATGGAGCAAGGAATTCATACTTTTTCTCATTCTAGGTATCTCTCATCAAAAGGAAAATAAAGGCAAGACAGGAAATATGAAATAAGAGCTGTCCCATTATGGCCATGAGTTCCCAAATTCCCAAAGTCTTTCACTTGCTCAGACATACACACTGGCTGACAATAATAAGGCAACCTGCTGCAGTAGGAAATTTCTTTTTCTTTCTTTTTCTTTTTTTTTTTTTTTTTCAAAAATGGCCAACAGGTGCATGAAAAAAATGCTTAGCATTACTAATTGTCAGGGAAATGCAAATTAAAAACCACATTGAGATATCATGTTGCCCCAGTTAGACTGACTGTAATCAAAGAAAGTGAAAATAATAAATGCTGATGAGGATGCAAAAAAAGGGGAACTCTTCTACACTGTTGGTGGGACTGTAAATTAGTACAGCCACTATGGAAAAGAGTATGGAGTTTTCTCAAACAACTACAGATAGATCTACCTTATTATGATACAGCAATCCCACTGCTGGTGTATGTATACCCAAAGGAGTGGAAATCATCAAATCAAAGTTACACCTGCACTCCCATGTTCATCACAGCACTGTTCACAGTAGCCAAGATATGGAGCCAACCTAAATGTCCATCAACAGATAACATGATAAGGAAAATGTGGTTTATATACACATAGAATACTACTCAGCCATAAAAAAAAAAAATGAAATTTTGCCATTCACAGTAACATGGATGAGCTTGGAGAAATTACATTAAGGGAAATAAGCCAGGCACAGAGGGAAAAATACCACATACCCTCACTCTTAAGTGGGAGCTAAGAGAGAAAGAAGTAAAGAAAGACCACAGTGGCGTATTGGAATTACAGAGGGAGAGAAGAGATCTAGGGTTGCTTGGCAGTATGGAGAAAAGAGAGGGATTGGAAGGGAGTGGAGGGCATACAGGGAATAATTGCAATTTGTGGTGGTGAGAAGGCTGATAGTATTGAGATCAATACTATCACCACATCTTGGGCACAGGTGCTGGCAGTCAGCTCTGTGCCCATTAATATGTATATAATAAATAAATAGATAGATAGATAAAGGACTATTTTATTTGTCAGTTCTATCATGTTGTTTAATGGTGTGTTCAATTCAGCCATACATGTACTGATTTTGTGCCTGCAGGATCTATAAGTTAATGAAAGGAGTGTTGAAGTCTTCAACTCTAATAATGGATTTGTCTATTTTCTTTTTTCAGTTCTATCAGTTTTTCCTTCAAGTACATGGACTCTCTATTTCTGTGTGCACATACCTTTAGGATTATTGTATCTTCTTAGAGTATTTTTCCCTTTATCACTGCATAATGACTCTCTTTATCCCTGCAAATTTTCCTTGTTCTGAAGTGTGTTTTGACATTATTTTAAGTGCTACTTAAAAATATAAATCACAGGAGTTTCTAAAAGGGTATCAACATAAGATAAACTAATTTTTCTGTTTTTGCTAAAAGGAAATCCTATCACCATCTAATTTTCTCCCTGTCCAATGCAAAAGAAAATAAAAAGATAAATATTACGGAATCACTGTATTCCACATAGTATATCAACTTTTAATAACAACTTCAATAATTTTTCTTGTCATCAATTTTCATCTCTTTTAGGAGTAAACATCCTAGGCTCTGGTGATTCTGATCTATGAAGATATAAAATAGCACAAAATATAATTGTATATCAAATAGTATAGAAATAAAAAAGAAATTTAGGTGACATAAGACATAGAAGTCTTTTATAGATGTGTAACATGCTTAACTGTATGTTTTTATGACTTCAACACATTTCCCCAAAGCAAACACAAGACTTTCTTTTTATTTTTTATTCACAATTAAGAACTAATTTAATGTATGTAATTATTCTATGACTTTATTTTTAAAGGCAAAGATTTATTTAAAATATGAAGTAATGCACATAATGACAAAGCAAGCCACTAAAAACAAAAATAAATTAATTTATTTCTGTTTTGAATATTGAAGGCATACCAACTATAATTTTTTCTCAAATATTATGTTATTTAAGAGAATGAAGTAAAAGTAGAAGTTTTGAAACCAAAGGCTCATGTTCTAAAACAAACTTGAATATTTTCTATACAATATTTCTGTACAATATCCATGATTGTTATTAATTTAAATATATTTTTAATAAGTAGAGAAAGAAAAATTGTGAGTCATAAATGAAGGTTTGCATTTACTAGGTGTGTTACTTTTTATTTTAAGAAAAATTAAAAATAATTCTTATATCACAGAGAGGTTGTGAATATAAAATAGCCAACATGGCATATTCAAAGAGCACAGCATCAGCTATAATATTTGATAAATATCAGTTTTCTTACATCCTTATTTTATCCAGCAATCTCTCTTCATTTCTTTCTAAACATTCAATTCATTAACTATCTTAATTCTTGCACACTCACATGGTACAGTTTTTCTTAACTTGTCCATTATATAAACTTGTAGGAGTATAATTATGTACATAATTTCTGTAAATCTTCCATTTTGTTTCAGCTGAAAGTGTTTACACAGGTACATAGTGGTTTTCAAGCAAACTTTGCTAAGTAAGCACTGAAACAATATTTTCATATGAAGCCAATTTTTTTTTAAAGTGTAAGTAGCAAACTTAATTTCTAAACACTACTTTTTGAATATAGAAAAAATGACTATTAGATATTCCCAAACCGTAGCTGGAAGGCGAATCTCAGATTTACATGAACATTTTGTTCACTTACTAGAAAAAGAGTGCTTAGAAAATTTCTTGATAAGAAACTCAAAACAGTATTAATGTAAGTTCAGATCTTACATTGTGCTCATGATTAGGTTTTTCATTGCTCATGCACATGCAAGGAATATTTTCCAAATAATAAGCTCTTTTTAAAATAAAAATAGGATGTATCAGCACTAAGCAGTGCTACTTTAAGGACAATTGTAAAGAGGGAAAAAATTACTGAAGATTAGAGTATCAAAAAAGTAAGTATTCCTATTTTACAATTCATCTGCGGAATAAAGGATTTTTAATCCCTCAAGAGCTGACAATTACCCAGTAGAGCAATTTATATGTATAATTCATATAAGGTATGATATAAAACAGTGCATATTGTCACTCACAATGAAAAATTTTCTTACTGAAATATCAAATAAGTATATATATATATATATATATATATACATTTTTTTTTTTTTTTTTTGTCTTTTTCCATGTCCGGCAACGGTTCGCAACCCTCAGTGTTGCCCCCGTACCGGACCGGGACCGGCAACGGGATCGCAACCCTCGGTGCTGCCCCCGCGCCTCACTCAGCCAGTGAGCGGGAACCGGTCTGTATGTGGGATCCGAACCCTCGACGGGAGCGCCGCCACACTTCCCAAGTGGCGCACTAGCGCAGTGCGCCACCGGGCCGGCCCCAGTATATATTTTTTTACCAGTGTTACCGTTCCACTCTTTAGGTGCATGAACTCTTGCCAGTGTAATAGTATTGCCAGTATAATAGATTTTTAGGAAATGCACTTTGAAACCAAGAGGGTTTGCCTTACCTAGTGTTTGCATGCTGGAAAATATGGTACTTCCCACATTCATAGCACTTTCTAATATTGGAAAAGTGGAGAGCACATGCCTGCAGAAGATAAGGGGAATCTCCGCACCATTCCCTATAATGAGAAATGAACACACACTGAAATGCTTCTACTGAAGGGTTCAGACAAGTGATCTAAAACATTGTAGAATCAGAGGAACACAGTTTTGAAAATATCTAGCTTGTTCATCACATGCAGTTATAAGTAGGTTCTGTGATTTTCTTCCCAATTCTATTTTCCCATAATTTTTCTTCAGCCACAGATAGATAATTAAAATAGGATTATTTTGACTTTTTAAAAATGATGTATTAGTATGCAATTTCGTTTATTTGTGATAACACTTATTTAGTACTTAATATGTATCAGGCTGTATGTCCATCTCTACTCCTTCCTCTTCCGTAGCAGTCTTTGTCTCTACAATGACAAAGACGAGCTGTGCTGTGTTCAACCTTGTGTCTGACCCACGCTGCTATCTCACTTAAGTAAGTTGCAGGTTTTCATATGTCCAGGTATCTCTCTGCTCAGACAGGCGAGGAGAGTCTAGTGGTAAAAGCAATGTTCTCCCCACCAGAGAAGGCTAAACACCATTCCTCTTTTTATATAAAAAACAAGGGCAAAAATCTTTTTTCATCTTGGGTTTGAATTTTTTCTCAAGATCCCACAGTATGTCTAAGTTGAGAGATATATTCTTACTATTATTCTGACTTTGATACCATCTGGGAGAAATAGAACTATGGTCATATTTTGCTAAATGTGCATTCACTGCATATCTAAGATTGTTATCTTTACAAGAGGCACCCTCACTGGCTTAGAAGAAGCCAGTGTGCAAGGAATTGTTTCCACATAGTTACAGGATGGTTTGTGAATCCAAGTTCATTTACTACATATTTGTTCTGTGCCCAACATTTCACATAATGCTTAATGGAGAAGGCAAACAGTCGCTGCTTATTCACTGTAACGTAGCCAGCATGCCTCACAAACTGGAGCCAGACTGCCTTGCTTTGAATCTCTCTCTCCCTTAATGGATCATTTTGGACAAGTTCTCCTATTACTCTGTTGTTCAGTTTCCTTATTTCTATTATGGGGATATTAATAATTTCACTACCTAAAGTGCTTGTTAAGATTATGATAATGTGTATATGTGTTAATATAGAAATTGTTTTACATATATGCACATATATATGTCTAAATATTATACATACACACACATAGCATGCATGTATGTGTGAATGCATGTGAAACCCTTGTTTTTAATACCTGATAGATAATAAATACTAGATAAATCTTACTGCAAACAACAAAAAAACTCCATAATAACATAAAATAATGTATTTTAACAAATCAAAGTGATTCTGTTTTAGCCATTTGACTATGCCCTAAACACAATATAGTCACCCCTCCCCACAAAAGTTCTTAAATGATAAGACACTAACCATAGTTAAAGGCATGCAGGATTTCAGAAAACGTACTATCCACAAGAGGAAAAATGACATTATAAATACACAATCCAGGAGAGGAAATGACAAAACAAAGCAAAGCATGTGTTAAATTAGATATAGGAATAATATTTTGATATCTCATTAGAATTAAATTAGTATAAATCTGAAGTAGCTTCCAATAAGTAGAGATACAAATAGTAAACACTAGAGCAACAATTAAAAATAATAAAATCACATGTATAAAAATTTTATATGTAATACGTATGAAAGAGAAGGAAAATTAACAAACTGTTAGTTAAATCAGATGAAGATAGAAAGGGTAAGATATGGTGGGAAGGGTTCCATACTGTTAGATGCAGTCTATTGTCATAGTGAAGCTTTTGTTGTTTGTAGTGGTTCCATGGATTTTTATTTATTTATTTATTCATTTATTATTGGAAAACAGTTGATTGTACATATTTGTGGAGTTCATCATTGAATATCAATATCTGTGTGCAATATGTCATGATCAAATCACCACAATTAGTATATTTTTTAAACAATGTAATCGATTTTCATAGCTGTTTACCAATTTCTCACTTTTCTCCTTCCACCTCCCCTTGACCTACCTCTGCTAACCTTAGTTCTGATTTCTTCTTTTAAAAGTTTAATGTATTGTGATTGTTGTATCTTTCTTTCTCTTTTTTTGTTTATGTATTTATTAGTTCCCACATATAAGTAAGGACATGCAGTATTTCTCTTTCTGTGCCTGTCTTATTTCACATAACATAATTTTCTCTGATTTCATCCATGTTACAGTGAATGACAATATTTCAATTCTTTTTTTACAGTGGGGTAGTATTCCACTATATAAATATATCACATTTCCCTTATCCAGTTGTCTCATGATGGACATTTAGGTTGGTTCCAACTCTTGGCTCTTGTAAATACAGCCGCAATAAACATGGGAATACAGGTATCTCTTTGACATGATGATATCCATTCCTTTGGATATATACACAGCAGTGGGATTGCTAGGCCATACAACAGTTCTACCTACAGTTGTTAGAGGAACTTCCATACCTTTTTCCATAATGGTGGCACCATTATCTCTTTGACATGATGATATCCATTCCTTTGGATATATACACAGCAGTGGGATTGCTAGGCCATACGACAGTTCTACCTACAGTTGTTAGAGGAACTTCCATACCTTTTTCCATAATGGTGGCACCATTTTACAGTCCCACCAACAGTGTGGGAAGTTCCCTTTCTCCTCATCCTTGACAGCATTTGTTATTCTCTGTATTTTTTATAATAGCCAGTCTAACTGGAGTGACATGATAACTCAGTGAGGTTTTGATTTGCATTTCCCTGATGCTGAGTAATGTTGTTTAGTTTTTCATGTGTCTGTTGGCCATTCATATATCTTACTCCGAGAAATGCCTATTTAACTCCTTTGACCATTTTTTAATTGGGTTACTGTTTTCTTACTGTTAAATTGATCCTTTGTATATTCTGGATATGAATCCTTCATCAGATGCATAGTTTGCAAATATTTTCTACCACTCTGTAGGCTGTGTTTTCATCTGCTAATTGTTTCTTTTGCTGTGCAGAAGCATTTTAGATTGACATAATCCTATTTGTTTATTTTTTCTTTTGTTGCTGATGCTATTAGGGTCATATTCATAAAGTATTTTCCCAGTCCTACTTCCTGAAGTGTTCCCTGATGTTTTCTTTTAGGAGTTGTATAGTTTCAGGATGTATACTTAAGTCTTTAGTGCATTTTGAGTTGAGTTTGGCACATGGCAAGTGGTACGGGTCTAGTTTCATTCTCCTACATAGGATATCCAGTTTTCCCAGCACCATTTATTGAAGAGGCAGTCATTTCCTCAATGCATGTTCTTGGTGCCTTTGTTGAAGATCAGTTGGCTCTAGGTATATAGCTTGATTTCTGGGTTCTGTATTCTGTCCCATTGGCCTCTGTGTCTGTTTTTATGCCAGTAACATGCTGTTTTAGTTACTAGAGCTTTATGATATAATTTGAAGTTGGTAGATGTTATGCTTCTGGCTTTATTTATTTACTTACTTATTTACTTTATGGTCAGCATTACTTTGGCTATTTGGGGTCTTTTCTTGTTCCATATGAATGCTAGGATTGTTTCTTTTTTTCTTCTATTTTTGTGAATAGTGTCATTGGTATTTTGATGGGGATTCCATTGAATCTTTATATTGCTTTGGGCAGCATGGACATTTTCACAATGTAAATTCTTCCAGTCCAAGAGCATGGAATGTCTTTCCATCTATTTGTGTCTCCTCCAATTTCTTTAAACAGTGATTTGTAGTTCTCATTGTAGAGAACGTTCACATCTTTGGTTAACTTTATTCCTAGGTGTTTTATTTATTTATTTATTTATTTATTTTTGGTGACTATTGTAAATAGCTAGCTTTCTTGATTTCTTTTTCTGCTGGTTCATTGTTGGAATATTAAAATGCTACTCATTTTTGCATGTTGATTTTGTATCCTACAACTTTGCTAAAATCTTTTATCAACTCTAAGAGTTCCTTTTCAGAGTCTTTAGGCATCTCTATACAAAGAAGAATGTCGGGCCAGCCCATGGCTCACTTGGGAGAGTGTGGTGCTGATAACACCGAGGCCACAGATTCAGATCCCATATAGCGATGGCCAGTCACTCACTTGGGAGAGCGTGGTGCTGACAACACCAAGTCAAGGGTTAAGATCCCCTTACCGGTCATCTTTTAAATAAATAAACACATAAAATATAATAAAGGAGAATGCCATCTGCAAACAGAGAAAATTTAACTTCATCTTTTCCAATCTACATATTCTTTATATATTTCTCTCACCTGATTGCTCTGGCTAGTATATCCAATGCTATGTTAAATAGGAGTGGTGAGAATAGACATCCTGGTTTTGTTCTCATTCTTCAGGAAAATCTTTCAAACTTTTCCCCATTCAGGATGATATTGGTGGTGAGTTTGTCATATATGGCTTTTATTGTGTTGAGATACTTACCTTCTATACCCAATTTGCCAAGTTTTTATCATGAAGGGATGCTGGATTTTGTCAAATGCTTTTTCATTGTCTATTGAGATAATCATATGGTTTTTGTCCTTGATTTTGTTGATGTGTTGGATCACATTCATTAACTTGCTTATGTTGAGCCATCCTTGCATCCCTGGGATAAATCCCACTTGATCATGGTATATAATTATTTGGATGTGCTGCTTTATTCTATTTGCTAATATTTACTGAGGATTTTTGCATCTATATTCATCAAAGATATTGGCCTTATTTCTTTTGTTATTGTTGTACATTGTCTTGTTCTTGTATCAGGGTGATGTTCACTTCATAGAATGAATTTGGAAGAATGGCCTGTGCTTCAATTTTTTGAATAGTTTGAAGAGAATTAGTATTAATTCTTATTTAAAGGTTTGGTATAATTAGGCAGTAAACCCATCCAGTTCTGGGCTTTTCTTTGTTGGGAAATTGCTTATTAGTGCTTCAATTTCATTGTCTGTTTTTGGTCTGTTCAGGTTTTCTTTGTCTTCTTGGTTCAGTCTTTGTAGTTTGTATGTGTCCAGAAATTTGTCCATTACTTCCAGGTTTTCAATTTTTTTGGCATGCAGTCATTTATAATAGTCTCCAATGATTCTCTGTATTTCTGTGGTATCAATTTTAATGTCTCCTTTTTCATTTCTAATTTTTATTTGTGTCTTTTCTCTCCTTTTTTATAATTAACCTAGCTAATGTCTTGTCTATGTTGTTTATCTTCTCAAAAAAAAATCTTTTTGTCTCATTGATCTTTCATATCATATTTGTGTTTCTATTTCATTTAGTTCTGCTGTGACCTTAATTATTTATGTCTATCTACTAACTTTGGAATTGGATGGTTCTTATTTTTCTAGTTCTTTGAGATGGAACATTAGGTTGTTTATTTGCAATCCTTTTATTCTTCTGATGTAAGTGTTCATTGTGCTAAGCTTTGCTCTTAGTACTACTTTAGCAGTATCCCACAGGTTTTGGTATCATGTGTCTTTATTTTCATTAGTTTTAAGAAAATTTTGATTTCCTGTTTAATCTCTTCTTGGGTCCATATGTCATTCAGGTAAATGTTGTTTAATCTCCATATATTTATATAGCTTTCATGGTTTCATATGCTATTGATTTCTAGTTTTAGTCTGTTATGGTCTGAAAAAATATA
>NW_007728911.1:140950-152343 GCF_000696425.1 Galeopterus variegatus
TTTTGATTTCCTGTTTAATCTCTTCTTGGGTCCATATGTCATTCAGGTGAATGTTGTTTAATCTCCATATATTTATATAGTTTTCATGGTTTCATATGCTATTGATTTCTAGTTTTAGTCTGTTATGGTCTGAAAAAATATATGAAATAATATCAAGTATTTTCTAAATATGTTGAGACTTGATTTGCGACCTAACATGTGGTCTATCCTGGTGAATGTTCCACGTGATGATGAGAAAAATGTATATTCTGTGGTTGTTGGATGAAATATTCTATAGATGTCTGCCATGTACAAATGGTGTAAAGTGTGGTTTAAATCTTGTACTTCACTATTGATTTTTTCCCTAGATGATCTTCCCAATGTTGAGAGAAAGGTGTTCAGGTCCCCAAGTATTATGACATTTGAGTCTATATCTTTCTTTAGGTCTAATAGTGTTTGCTTTATATTTCAGGGTGCTCCAGTGTTAGGTGCATAAATATATATAAGTGTTATGTCTTCTTGTTGGATAGATCACTTTATCTTTTTTGTAATGGCCTTCTTTGTCTCTTTTTGTGGTTTTTGATTTAAAGTCTATTTTATGTGTTATAAGAATAATTACTGCTCATTTTTGGTTTCCATTTGCATGGTATATCTCCTTCCATTCTTTTACTCTTAATCTATGTGTCTCCTGAAGACAGCACGTAGTTGGGTCTATCTTTTTAATCCATTCAGTCAGTCTGTGCCCATTGAGTGGGGAATTTAATTTGTTTACATTAAGACCTATCATTGAAAGGTGTCGACTTACTCCTGGCATTTTATTGATTTTTTTTTTTTTTGGATGTTTTACATCTTTCATTGCTTTCTTTCCATTTTATTGTTTGTCTTCCATATTTGTTGGTTTTGGGGGGGTTTTAGGTGGTTAGAAAACATTCCTTTCTCTTTATGGTTTGCATTTTTGTTCTACTAGTGGGTTTTGTTCTTTCATTTTATTCATCGTAGTGATTATTGTTTTCCAGATACCAGATTCAGTACTCCCTTGAGGATTTCTTGTAGGGCTGGTTGTGTGATGGCAAACTCCTGCAGTTTTTGTTTTTCTGGGAAATATACTATTTCTCCCTCATTTCTAAAGAATGGTCTTGCTGAGTGTAGTATTCTTGGCTGGCAGACTTCTATCTTTTAGTATTTTGAAAATATCATTCCATTCTCTTCTGGCCTTTAGGTTTTCTGGTGAAAAGTCTGATGTTAGTCTGATGGGGGCTCCCTTATAGGTGACTTGCTGCTTTTCTCTTGCTGTTTTTAAGATCCTCTTGTTGTCTTTGAGCTTTGCCAATATGACTATAATGTGTCTTGGAGAGGACATTTTTGGATTGAATCTGTTTGGAGATCTTTGAGCCTCCTGGATCAGGAGGTCCATATGTCTCCCTTTACCTGGAAAGTTTTCCACTATTATTTCATTGAATATATTTTCAATGCCTTTTCCTTTTTCATCCCCTTCTGGAACACCTAGGATCTGGTTCTCTGTGTTCTTCAGGTTGTCTGTTAGCTTTCTTAGATTTTCTTCACTTTTTAAAATTCTTTTCTTCTTTTTTTGTTCTTTTGATTGGTCTGCCTGGGTTATATCAAAAAGGCTGTTTTCAGGACCTGAAATTCTTTCTTCTGCTTGTTCTAGACTGCTGTTTAAGTTCTCAGATGTGTTTTTTTGATTTAGTTGAATAAATTCTTCACCTCCATGAGCTCTGCTACATTATTTTTTATGGCATTAATCTCTTTGTTCATTTCCTCTTTTCAGTCCTGGATACTTTTTCTCATTTCATTGTGTTGTCTGAGTTTTCTTTTACCTCATTGAGTTCCCTTAGGATTGTTGCTCAAAATTCCTTTTTAGTCATTTCAAGGGCTTCCTGCTTTATAGGGTCTAGTACTAGAGAGTTGTTATATTCCTTTGTTGTTGTCATATTTTCTTGCTTTTTCATATATCTAGTATCTATACATTGGTGTTTAATTGTCTGGTAGAGAAGTTACTTTTTCTGTTACTCTGGAGTGGGCTTTGAGGAGAGTTCCTCTTGTAGATGTGTTTTAGTATTGGTTCCATGTAGATGCAGTAGTGTAGTCTCTATGTAGGTACTTTGGTCAAATTTAGCGTTGGATTTGTGTGACAGTGCCTCTGTGGCCTAGTCCCTGGAGCACTAAATAACTCCTTGCTGAGGACACTATGTTGTTTTTATCAGGACATGAGAAAGCTCTTGAATTCTTGGGCATAGCACCTTGGAGCCTTATCACTCTTTAGTTGTGGTGGGTGATCTTGAGCATGCCTGTACACACCTTGGCTAGCTCCCTCTGACCTTGATGGCTGCACTGTGGTATACTGTTGTTCCTTGATTTGAATGGGTGACCCTGGTTGGGATTTTCTCTTTCTTCTTTCCTACAGACAGAAGTTCCTCCTGGAACCTTGCTTCCCCCAGTTGAGGGATGGGTTGGTGTTGAGTGGGAAATTTATTCTTACTCTATTTAGAGTATCCTGGGTTTCTGTACTCTTGGGGCATTCCACCTATGTCTCTCCTCGGATGGAAGCAGTTCTGTGGGCTGCCCACATACCTCCTGCCCCCAGTTGTGCTACCACATATAGCAGGCTAATTCTCCCTGTGGGTTGGTCATTGGGTTGCAGGTCTGTGCTTACTCACCTCTTTCCCTGGGCTCCACTAATGACTCTTCTTCTGACTATGCCGATGAGTAGTCAGTGGGTCACCTTGACACTGTGGTGGCTGGTGGTGTAGCAGCAAGCCACCCTTGCAGTGGCAGTTGTCATGGCAGTGGCTGTCACAGACCACTCATTCAGCACTGGTGTCTGCAGTGGTGGTAGATAGTGCGTCTTGCACTGAGACTGTTGGTCACACTGGCATCCACAGTGGTGGGGCTGGATGTCAGGTGTAGGCTTGTATTCTGGGTTCCTCTGAGGCTGCAGGTCACAGTGGCACCCTTGGCGATAGGGCTGGCTGTTCCATGGATTTTTATTATAGTATTAAATGTAAGAAATAAATTAGATGAATAATAAAAGTAGACTATTAAAGAACCAACAATGAAAGTATGTCATAAAAGAAAAACAATAAGTAGTTCAGTTATGTGCCCTGAAGTTACCATAAATTAACTAAATAAGAGAAATAGCAGCAAAACTAAATAAGATGCATTTGTAATTTTATTTTGAATTCAATTTCTTTAGATGTCTGTCTGTCTGTCTCTCTCTCTATATATATATATGTGTGTATATATGGACAGACCTCATTTTACTGTGCTTTGCTTTATTGCACTCCACAGATACTGTAGTATTTTTTTCAAATTGAAAGTTTGTGGGTGGCTGCCCTGTATTGAGCAAGTGGTTTCCTGAGATGGAATCCACTACTGGTGAAGATGCTGTGAACATTGTTGAAATGACAGCAAAGGATTTAGAATATTACACAAAATTGTTGATTAAGCAGTGGCAGGGTTTGAAAGGATTGACTCTATTATTGAAAGAAGTTCTACTCTGGGTAAAATGTTATCAAGCAGCCTCACATGCTACAGAAAAACCTTTCTTGAAAAGAACAGTCAATCAATGTGCTATTTCACTCTTAATAGACTACGTATAGTGTAAACATAACTTTTGTATGTACTGGAAAACAAAAATATTTGTGTGACTCACTTTATTGCAATGTTTGCTTTAATTTGGTGGTCTAGAATTGAACCTGAAATATCTCTGAGGTATGCTTGTAAAAGAAACAATTAATAAAACTCCATACTCTAATTGAGCCAATAAAAAATAAATTTTCAACTACCTAAATAATCAGAATAGAATTTTACAACTTCAATAATTTTTCCTTCTGTACTTTTTGTTTGTATTGCCTCCATATTTCAGTCAGTAAATATATTCTTGCCTACTTCTAATTCCAAATGGTATATTGTAACCATCAGTAAAAAAATTATAAACATAATTTGAAATGCCACATGATGTCCAATTAAATGAACATACTTTATTTTACTATTTTATGTACTATGATGTGTAGATTATTCCTACTTCTTTAGATGATCAAAAACACTACTGTGAATAATTTGACTGAATTTTGGATAACTATCCCAGACTACATTTTTATAAATGTCATCACTGTGGTAAAGAAGATGTACATTTCTAAGGTTTTTGACAACGAAGTTGCAAGTTAAGTGGTAGTTAAAATCTCTAATTAGTGTATATGTTAACAACCACATTGAGTTAAAATTGTCCATGATATTTTCTTACTAGTAGGAATTTTCTCTCCTAAAGATGATTTTGAACATTTTCAATAAGTTCAAAATGGCCACTTTTTTCACCAGCATAGGAACAAACTGTTGTTTCTTGAACAAATAAGTTGCACAGTAGATACTGTACTTGGTTGCATTAGGGCCACATTTATTATGAAAGAAAACTACATGCTTCAAATTCGTCAGACTACTTATCACAGCCAGACACTAAAATTACAAAAGACAGAGGGAACCAATAAATTCTCATCTGATATTTCAAATACATTCTAAAGCATAAACTCATTAGAAGGCATAACAATGGAAATGTCTACCTATTCAAATTGTTTTTATAAGGACTAAATAAATTAGTATCTATAAAATGCTCAGCACAATGCCCAGTGCACTGTAAGTGATTTTTATAACATTAACTGTTATAAATTATGATATTAATTATTATTACAAGGGCTGCTTTTATTAATATAATGGCTGTTTAATAGAGTGATGCCTTCCTTTCCTGTACTATGAAAGTTTTAGAGCCTGTACTATGAAAGTTTTAATAGTAGTACTCTTTCTCTACTCTGCTAAAATATCAGATAAAAATTATATATATATAAATAATAATTTGTGTTATGAATTCTCAAATAAAAGTCTTCACCCTTTCAACTAAGATAATACATTTGTAGCTAACCTGTTTCTATTTCACTTTGGTATCTCAGTTCTTATTTATAGCTTTCAGGAAGAAACAATGAAAAAGCAAATCCTAACCAAACAAAATCTCTGTGTGTGTTTTTTTCTATTCTTCCTAAATCCTGTCACCCATGGCACACATGATGATTTTGTTTCCTCCTCTTGTGAAATACTCTCTCTCCTCCTTCTCTTAATTAGAAACCTAATGTTCCATTTCCTTATGGCTTATATAAAAGGATCTCAGATGAACCCGTTTCATCTGATATCTTTCTCACATACAATGGTTATTATACTCTGCATGACAGTATCTTTTTTCTATTTTAGAATTATTGTCCATAAAATTCATGTATATACAATTTATTTTACCAACTAGTTTCTAGTTAGATGGTAGGTCTCTTTTACTTTAATTCTCATTATAAAGCCTCGTTCAAAACAACCCTCAAAAATAAATAAACTTACTTAATTAATTATCTCTCCAAAGGAGATAAAATATCTGCCATTTTTTAATATCATTATGCAGTATGCTGATGTAACCCAATTGACTGATTTAACACTGTATCACCCAGAGTCACCAAAAAGAGGTGTTATGACTTTAAATTCTGTCTTCTCCTGTTATCCCAATACTCAGTATAGATAATCAATATTCAATGATATTTTATGATTTAAAATGTATCTTAAATGTATTCATTAATAATACTTAAGTCTTTGATATTTAAACTGGGGAGAAAGCAGTATTACATCTACCTAACTGATTTTTTTTGAAACTTAATGGGGGAAAAAATGCCAATTTAAACTAATTAACTCTAACAAACAATGCAACTGAATAGCAGAACATATGATTCATTAATCAACATTAGTGAAAAATAGAAACATACATAAAAATTAATAAAAATGTTCATGCTCCAAGTTAAGATAATAAAGAAATGATAAAATTAATACAAACATATTCCCTTTTCAAATATGATTAGAATTGATTGAATAAAAAGTTAAATGTCATAAATTAAATTACACTTTAATTTAAAATTTTAATTAAAAGTAATACTTAAATATCAAAGATTATTTCAGTAGAATATCCTTTATCGTCTGTTCATTATAGCTAGCCACTTTATGCTATTTCATGAAATCAGGAATGCTTTGATTTATGGAATATAATTCCTTTCATACTCATATTTTTTGACTGTACGCAGCCATTGTTCTTCAGAAAACTTTTCATGAAGTTTGTTCTTAAGGGACAGTAACCATACTTCTCATATAATCATCACCGATTATGATATGATATTTTTATAACATTTCATTTTTTAAAAACTTTTATTGGTTATGAATATTCATTGGGTAAAAAGCTGATCGTCACCACTTGTGCCCAAGATGTGATGGCCAGATCCATACCGGCAGCATGCCCATTACCTCACACTGTGATTATCCACATGTCTCCCACTCAATTATCCCCAACCTCCCTCTCCATTCCCCTTTCCCCACTCCACATCAAATCTCTAGGTACGTTCTCTACCTCTGCAAGTCCAATGCACCACTGTGGTCTTTCTTTCCTTCCTTCTTTCTCCCTTAGCTCCCACTTATGAGTAAGTACCTGCAGTATTCCTCTCTCTGTGCTTTGTTTATTTCACTCAACATAAGTTTCTCCAAGTTCATCTATGTTGTTGAAAATGGGAGAATTTCATTCTTTTATATGGCTGAGTAGTATTCCATGGTGTATGTATACCACAGTTTCCTTATCCAATCATCTGTCAATGAACATTTAGGCTGGTTCTATATCCTGGCTATTTTGAACAGAGCTGCGAAGAACATGGGAGTGCAGGTGTCCCTTCGACATGATGATTTCCGTTCCTTTGGATATTTACCCAGAAGTGAGATTGCTGGGGGGGTAGTCGGATCGTATGGAAGATCTATTTGTAGTTGTGTGAGAAACCTCTATACTGTTTTCCATAGTGGTTGTACTAATTTACAGTCCCATCAACAGTGTAGGGGTACTCCCTTCTCTCCACATCCTCACAAGCATTTGTTATTCTCTGTCGTTTGGATTATAGCCTGTCTAACTGGGGTGAGGAGATATATCATTGTGGTTTTAATTTGCATTTCCCTGATGACTAGTGATGCTGAGCATTTTTGCGTGTACCTGTTGGCCATTTGTATGTCTTCTTTTGAAAAATGTCTATTCAGCTCCTTTGCAAATTGTGGTTTTAATTTGCATTTCCCTGATGACTAGTGATGCTGAGCATTTTTGTGTGTACCTGTTGGCCATTTGTATGTCTTCTTTTGAAAAATGTCTATTCAGCTCCTTTGCAAATTTTTTAATTGGGTTATTTGGGTTTTTTTACTGTTTAATTGCTTGAGTTCCTTGTATATTATAGATATTAATCTCTTGTCAGATGCATAGGTAGCAAAATTTTTCTCCTACTGTGAAGTTTGGCATTCATTTGTTGATTGTTTCCTTGCTATGCAGAAGCTTTTTAGTTTGATACGGTCCCATTTGTTTATTTTTTGTTTTGTTGCCTGTGCTTTTGGGCACATGTTCACAAAGTCTGTGCCCAGACCTAGTTTCTGAAGTGTTTCATCTATATTTTCCCTTAGTGAGTTTACAGTTTCAGGTCTTATACTTTAGTCTTTAATCCATTTCGAGTTGATTTTAGTACGTGGTGAGAGGTGCATGTCTACTTTCATTCTTCTGCATGTGGATATCCAAGTTTCCCAGCACCACTTGTTGAAGAGACAGTCTTTTCCCCAATTTATGTTTTTGTTGCCTTTGTCATATATAAAGGTGGCTGTAAGTCTGAGGGGTGATTTTTGGGTTCTCTATTCTGCTCCACTGATCAGAGTGTCTATTTTTATGCTAGTACCATGCTTTTGGGGTTATTATAGTTTCGTAGTATAATTTGAAGTCAGGCAGTGTTAGGCTTCTCGCTTTATTTATTTATTTATTTATTTTGCTCAGGATTGATTTGGCAATTTGGGGTCTTTTTTTGTTCCATGTGAATGTTAAGTTTGTTTTTTCCATTTCTATGAAGAATGTGCTCAGGATTGATTTGGCAACTTGGGGTCTTTTTTTGTTCCATGTGAATGTTAAGTTTGTTTTTTCCATTTCTATGAAGAATGTCATTGGTATTTTGATGGGGATTGCATTGAATCTGTTCATCACTTTGGGTAGTGTGGACATTTTCACAATGTTAATTCTTCCAATCCAAGAGCATGGAATGTCTTTCCATCTTTTTGTGTCTTCTTTAATTTTTTTCAGTAGTGGATTGTAGTTGCCATTGTAGAGATCATTCACCTCCTTGGTTAAATTGAACCCTAGGTATTTTTTTTTTCATGACTGTTGTAAATAAGCTTACTTTCTTGATTTCTCTTTCTGTTAGCTCATTATAGAATATAAATGCAACTGACTTGGAGGCATTTATTTTTATATCCTGCAAAGTTACTGAAATCATTAACCATCTCTAGGAGTTTTTTGATAGTCTTTAGGTTTTTCTATATAAATAGTATCATATCATCTTTAAACAGTGACAGTTTGACTTCATCTTTTCCTACTTGGATGCCCTTTATTTCTTTGACTAGTTGCTCTGGCTAGCACCTCCAGTACTATGTTAAACAGAAGTGGTGAGAGTGGGCATCCTTGTCTTGTTCCTGTTCCTAAGGGAAAAGCCTTCAGTTTTTCCCCATTCAGAATGATACTGGTGGTGGGCTTGTCATAGATGGATTCTATTATGTTGAGATACTTCCTTCTATACCTAACTTGTTGAGAGTCTTTATCGTAAAGGCATGTTGAATATTGTCAAATGCTTTTTCAGCATCGATTGAGGCAATCATATGGTTTTTGTCCTTGATTTTGTTGATGTGATGTATTATATATATTGACTTTTGTATGTTGAACTATCCTTACATCCCTGAGATGAATCCCATTTGATCACGGTGTATAATTTTTTTGATGTGTTCTTTATTGTGATTACTAATATTTGGTTGAGGATTTTTGCATCTATGTTCATCAAGGATATTGACCTGCAATTTTCTTTTTTTGTTATGTCTCTGTCTGGTTTTAGTATCAGAGTTATGTTGACCTCATAGAATGAGTTTGGGAGAATGGCTTCCGTTTCAATTTTTTTGTATAGTTTGAAGAGAATTGGTGTTAATTCCTCTCATATCTTATTTCCAACCTTGCTATTTTACAGATTGGGAAACTTATATGAAATAGGTTAAATCAGGTAATAAAGCTTTAATATCTGATCTTTAATAAAATCTTTAACTTAGGTTAAATCTAACCAAACAAAATTAAATTAAAGATCTTCTTTCAGACAATTATGTGTTTTACCAGGAATGTAGAATTATAGCTTTATTCTTTCTTCTATATCATCTTCATTCACTCAAAACTATAAAACATGTCTAGTCATGACATGACAATATCTAGTCAAATAGGGACTACCAATAAAATATCAAAATTATCAATAAAGAACCAAATTAAAAAATTTGGAGTTGAAAATACAATAATAAAAATAAAAACTGCAGTAGAAATGTGGCAGATTTGAACTGGCTGAAGAAAAAGTAGTGAACTTGAGGGTGGATCCATAGAGATTATTCAATATGAAGGAAAAAAAATGTTTATAAGAGTAAATAAAATATTTTTAAAAATGACGAAAAGAGAGCAGGGTCTCAGATGAATGTGGGACTCATTAAGCACACAAGGACATAAATAATGGGTGAACCAAGGGGTAAAGAAGAGAAAGACAGGAGCAAACAAAAATATTCAAAAAAGTAGAGGCTTATAATTTCAAAAATTTTATGAAAAACATTTATATTAACATTCAAGAAGTTCAGCAAACTACAAGAAGGATAAATGCAAAAAGGCACATCATAGTTACAGTATCAGAAGATAAAATCTTGATATCACTTTGAGAACAGCAACGTATCTTACAGCAGCAAATACTGATAAGATTGATAAATTACTTCCCACTAGAAAAAATTGGTGTCAGGTGTCAGGAGGCAATGATATATTCAAAGTGCTAAAAATATTAATAGTCATATTCAGTAAAACTATCATAAATGAAGACAAAATATATAATCCCAATAAACAAAAAATTACATAATTTTTGGCTAACAGTCCTTCTACATCAGAAATAATAAAGGACATTATTCAGGCTGAAAGAAGGTGACTCCAGTCAGCAATGTAACTCTACAAGAAAAAAATCAAAGGCTGCTGGTCCACAATATAATGCATGCAAATTTAAAAGATGGAATAATTGCACGTATTGTCCATTCTTCCTGTCATTGATTTTTTTTAAGGTGGATAAACTGTTATGTTTGTAATTGTATTGCCAGACTTCAAATATATAAAATATAACATATTTGAGAACAACAGGACAAAAGAGGTAGTATGGAATGACATTGTATTAGAGTAAGAAAATGACACCAAATTGTACCTCAAATCTAAAGGAAGAAAGGAAGAGGACCAGAGCTAGAAAATAATAAGATTTTTTAATAGAAAATAATGAGAAAATATGAAATATATTTGCTCTCATTTCTATATACAGTTTCATTGAATGATGTAAAATTGTTATGTAATAATTACAGCAATGCAGAATTGTGTTAATAACACATATAGATTTAATAAGTATAAAAATAATAACAGAAAAAGAAGTAGAGGGAATAGATCATTATAAAAGAAAAGCTTCTATATCTCACCAAAATTAAATAAGTATAAATTTGGCATAGAATCTGATAATTTAAGTTGTATAAAGCAAGCTCTAAAACAACGTCTAAGAAATCAAATAAAATATAATGAAAATCATCAAATAAACTGAAATATTACTCTAGAAAAATACTTATTTAATGCAAAAGAAGGCAATAATGTGGAAATAGAGGAAGAAAGGATATTGTGTGTGTGTGTGTGTGTGTGTGTGTGTATACACAGAAAACACAATGGCGAATGGAAATTGAATTCTATAAATAATAACATTAAATGTGAATGAAATAAGTAATCCTAACAAAAGTTAGAAATTATACTCTGGATATGAAAATAAACCCCAAGTGCATGCTGTCTACAAGAGACAAAGTTGAATTCAAAGACACAAATACTATGAAAATAAAAATTACATAAAGATATATCATGCAAGCAGCAACCATAGAAGAGCTAGAATAGTTATTAAAACATTTGTAAAGAATAGAATTTACAGTAAAACACATACATACACAAACATGTTATAGAACTAATGAGGAACACTTTATAATAAAAAAAGGATTGATCCATAAAGATATAGCAATTTTATATATAAATCTGCTGAACAGCAAATCCCCAGAATAAATGAAGCAAATACTAGTATAATTCAGTGGAGATGTAGATTGATGATAATAGTTGAATGCTTCAATACCCAACTTTCGATAATGGATAGAAAAACTGTGATGAACAGAAGCAGGAAATTTAAGTCGTGAACAACACTAATAAATGAACTAGACCTAAAACACATCTGTAGAACCTTTTG
>NW_007728911.1:152782-154044 GCF_000696425.1 Galeopterus variegatus
GAACTAGACCTAAAACACATCTGTAGAACCTTTTGCCCACTAATACAGAAAAACAGATTTTTCTCAAGTGGACTTAGAACATTCTGTATGTTAGACCATATGGTACACAATAAAACAAGCCTAAATAAATTTAAAGTGCTTGAAATCATAAAACTGCAGAATTAAATAAAAAATCAGTAATAAAAAGAAATTTAGGACATTTCTAAATATATGGAACATAACACACTACTAAATAAAAAATCGGTCAAAGAAGGAATCTTAAGAGAAATTAGGAAATACTTGAAGATGAAAGAAAAGGATGCAACATATCAAAACTTGTGGGATGCAGGTAAAGTGTTACTCAGAAGGTAATTTATACTTGTAAATGAGTATATTTGGAAAGGAGAAAAATTTCAAATCAGTAACATAAACTACAACCTTAAAAAACTAGAAAAAAAAGATCAACTTATCACAAAACAAGTAGAAAGAAGAAAACTAAAAATTACAGTAAAATTAAAAATAAGGACTACACAAAAGATAAAGAAATTAGCAAAACCAAAAGTAGTTTCTTTGATTAAAAAAAAAACCTTTGGAAAGACTAACCCAGAAAGTGAAAGAAGTCTCAAAGTAATTGTTACACAAGGAAAAACCTCATCCTACCTTACAAAAATAAAAATAATGATAATGTAATAAATTAGTAATTTTAAAAAATCTTCAACTAATGTAAGTTCAGGATAAAATATTTTCACTGGTAAATTTTACCAAACATTTAGAGAATAATTAAAATCAGTCTTTCATAAACTCTTCCTATGTGTGCAAACTTATTCTGTGAGGTCAGTAATATGCTGATATCCAAACCTGGTTAAGACATGGCAAAAAAAATAATACTACAGATAGCTATCCCTTATAGACACGGGAACAATAATCCTCATCAAAATACTAGAAAAACAAATTCAACAATATATGAAAATAATTATAAATCATGACCATGTAGAATTTATCCCAGGAATCCAAGGTTGGTTTAATATCTAAAAATCAATGACTGTAACACAACATATCAATATTATAAAAGTTACAACACATGTTATCATTTAATTTGAAGCAAAATGTGTGTGTGTGTTTTTGTGTGTGTGTGTGTGTGTGTGTGTGTATGTGTGTGTATATATATATATATATACATATACATATATATATATATATATTTGGAAAATTCTAGTACCCTTTTCTTTTTTTTCTTTTTTTTTTTTTTGTCTTTTGTCTTTTTTCCGTGTCCGGCAACGGAT
>NW_007728911.1:155191-156448 GCF_000696425.1 Galeopterus variegatus
CACTGGTAAATTTTACCAAACATTTAGAGAATAATTAAAATCAGTCTTTCATAAACTCTTCAAATTGATCCATGTATTCAACCCAATTATACCAAAGTCACAACTGGCTTTTCTCCACAAATTGACAATCAAATCTTAAAATTTATGTGGAACTGTAATAAAACCAGAACAGCCAAAACAATGAGAGCTTTCTGGATTTTAAATTTTCAAAACATACTATGAAAATTTCAAAATGTACTACAAAGTAATAATAATTAAGACACTATGGCATAGGCATCAGAATAGAAATATAGATTACTGCAATAGAATTGAGAGTCCAGAATAAATTCTTACATTTATGGTCAAACGCTGTTCAACCAGGCTTCCAAGGCAAGTTAAAGGGGGAAAGATTAAATGTCTTTTTAACAAATGCTGCTGGGGTAAATGGATATTAATATGCAAATGAATGAAGTTTTAACTCTACTGTGAACCATACACATAAATTAACACTAAATGAATTATGAAGTGAAATGTGAGGGCTAAAATTGTGTAAATCTTAGATAAGAATTTAGGAAAAAATCTTTCTGATTTTGGATTAGGCAATAATTTCTTAGATAAGATAACAAAAGGATGAGTGACAACAGAAAATAAATCAAAATTAAAAAGTTTTGTGTAATGATACAATCAAGAAAGTGTGAAGATAACCCAAAGAATGAAATAAAATGCTTACAAATCATATATTGGTAAGTAACCTTTATCCAGAATATATAAAGGACTGTTACTCAATTCAATAATCAGAAGACAACCTAATTAAAAAAAGAAAAAAATAAAAAACAACACAGGTTGTGAGTAGATATTTCTCCAAAAATATATATAAATGATTTTGAGTACCTCGTTGGCCAAAATCAGGTGCTCAACATTGTTAGTCATTAGGAAAATACAAATCAAAACTACATTTAAATACTTACTTGACACCCACTAGGAGGGCTATAGTCAAAAAACAGTAACAGGAGTTGGTGAGGAGGTGAAGAAATTGAAACCTACATACATTACTTGCAGGAATAAGAAATGGTGCTGCCACTTTGGAAAAATCTTGGAATTAATCAAATGGCTAAACATAGAGTTTTATTAAGGCACAGCAATTTTCCTCCTACTTATGTACTCAAGGGAAATGAATATATACACCCATAAAAAACTTGCATACACAAGTTCATAGCAGCATTAATCGTACTAGCCAAAAAATGAAAACAATCCAAATTTCCAGCAACTGATGACTAG
>NW_007728911.1:157084-166617 GCF_000696425.1 Galeopterus variegatus
GAAGGTGGGGAAAAATGGGGAGTTATTACTAGTAGCCATGTGGTTTCTTTTTGAGGTGACAAAATATTCTAAAATTAGACTTACATGATGTTTCTACAACTCTAACTATCTAAACAATTAAACCATATACCTTAAAACTATTAATTATATGATTTATAAATTATTTCTTAATAAATCTGTTTTAAAAGTTAGGAAAAAATTAAAATTAAGAAGTAGAAAAAAATAAAAGCTTTCTTTGCTTGTGGATAACATCACTGTGTATGTGAAAATCTGTTTTCATTAATTGGAAGTCTTTATGTTGTGAAAATGTCAATTTTCCTCAAATTTATCTATAGATAACATGTAATATCATTTATAACATAGACTGTATTTATCTTGGAATCTACATTGATTTTAAAATACATACAGAAATATAAATGACCAAGAATATTTGAAGTGATCTGGAAGAAAAAAACCAATACCGTATATTAAGCCCTATTTTAAATGTGTAAGGAAGTGTGGTATCAGCCTATTGATAGGAAAATACTACAACAAAAATGATTTTTTTTTAAAAAAAAAAGATCTAAACATACATGGTAACTAGATATATTAAAAGGGAAGAATAATTACAGTGGAGAAATCATAATATTAAGTAAATTATGCTACATCAAAATGGAACATCCTTATAGTACAAAACAACATTTTATTTTATATCAAAATCAAAAATCAGTTCCAGATGGCTTGTTGTTCAACATTTGAAAAGTGAAACTGTAATAATTTCACACAGAACATCTTCATGAATTTGGAGTAGGCAAAGATGTTTGTAACAGGTCACAAAAAGTACAATATGGTATATATGTATTGAAACATAACACTGTACACCTCCCCGAGTGAATACACATAAAAAATAAAAATAAATAAATAAATGAATAAAAACATTGATCATAAAGGAAAAAACCCTGCACAACAATAGAAATTTTTTTTATAGAAAGGATTATCAAAGAATGAAAAAGGAAATCACAGTGATGGAGAAAGTACCTGTGATATGAGGGATTCTCAAAAAGTCCATGGAAAGATCTATATTAACTTTTAATTATCTTTTTCCATGAACTTTTTGCAGTACTTTCATACATATACAAACATATGTATATATGTACAAACACACACACATATGACAAAAGTTTTTCCCTGTATATAAAGGTCTATTGCTAACAAATAAGAAAAATGGCATGTGATCTATTTTAAAATTTCAATGTATATAAAGAGCTATCACTAACAAATAAGCAAAACACAATGTATTCTGAAATTATTGAACCATCATATGATAAACAAAGCCTCATTTTTTTCCACTATCAAAAGAGCTTTTCAGTACTTTTTCCATCTATGATATAGTTGGGTTGGGGTGCAGGGAATTTTAGTCTAAAGAATTATGAATAGCTTATTTAGTGCAAAGTTCATCAGCTATCCTATGTGTTTGATGTATCAATTACAGTATGTTTACTTTGTCTCTGTACTGGAAAGTCATTGAAGTAAATCCTGCACAGATGAGATACAAATTATGTGAAAAAAAAATTCTTTAGTCAATTTTTTAAGGCCTTACCTGAACGTATAAGTATTTTAAAACCTCAATAATTGTTATTCTGAATTGAAGGGAAGAAAAAATGGTATTAAATTTTCATTTTTATGTTACGGATATATGGATACATAAAAATCTTCCACTCTCTAAATGTTCCCTGGAATAAATCTGGTGCTTAACATACATGTAATGCAGCAATTATATCAGACACTTTAATTCTAGGATTATATTTATTGATTCAAAAATTGTAATCCCCTATTACATACTGGAGATGGAGTGCTGTATTCAATGCTAAAAATAAACTTTTCTCATAGTGAGGAAGTTGCAAGTGAGGCACACTGGTCAATTATCGTTATGTGTAAATTACATGTACAAGTACATACACAGTATATCCTCTGGTTTTAGGACATGCTAATCACTTTAAAAGTTTATAAACGTTTTCTGCTTTTTTCATTCATTCTTTTTTATTTTGTTTCCAAAATGCCAAATAGTATTTCTTCCTCCTCATAAATGTGACTATCAAGAATTATTTACCATTTGCATTTTTTTTTTTTTGGCTTTTGAAGCAACTGTAATTACCTTAAATAATTGTAAACCTCAGTGTTTTAGTTAAATGTCATCAAACTTTTAGCTTACTAAACAAATTATCAGAAACACTGGGGAATAAATCCTTAAATTTAAATAAAATAAAACTAAAAAAATCCATATATTGATGTGTATGGCATCACATTGAATTATATTATTCTCTTATTTAATCATTTTCTCTGTCATTATTTTAGATGTTTTTTTATAATTCACTTCAAAGTTTTCTCACCAAAATGAGTTATCAGTAACTATTACAAATGCTACAAATAGGTAAAACAGTATTGAGCTCCATTTCCACGTGAGGAAATTCAAAATTGAATGTTAAGCAACAAAACCAGTGTTAGAAACCATATGCAAGTATTTTATTCTTAATCTGTAATTCTTTACACAATTTCACACAATATCCATAAATGAGACTTTAGTGAAATGAAAAAAATTGAAATTTGTATTCCATACGCATTTTGGAAAGTAAGTGGTTAGAAAACTTGTGTGTCAATATTTCTTGATTCAACCATGAAAATAAACTAAGCTTAGTGGCAATTGGTAGTTCTCTACCCAAGCTCTAAAAGATATATGGAAAGTGAATTGGTATTAAGAGTAATGTTGCATGAAACATTTAAAAACAACAGGTTAACAAAGAGATTGTCTCACCATAACTTTTAAAAAACCAAAGTTTACTCTCCTAAAATTATAGTCTTACAAATTATCAAGCTGAGTCAAATGATTTCTTCAGGATGTTAAAAAACAAAAATTTCAATGTAAAAGTAATTCTTACTTTTATAAGAATTACTATATACTTATTCATTGTTAAGCACAATGAAGGTATTGTTCATTCATTCAATAAATGTTATTGATCATCTTCTATTTCTATCTAATTTTATGGTCTGAATGAACAAAGTGTTCACAATTCAGGATATGAAGTCGTGCATACATATAACTAAGTATATGTACCTATTTTTTCCTAGACAAGTTTTGACATGGATGAAAGACTTTTTCAGAGGACCGAAAACTATGACATACTTACAATCAAGATGATAGGAAAAACTTTTAATTGCATAATCCAAATAAATGAAAACTAAATGAAAAGATTTAGGAAGGCAGTACATGCATATAAAATGTCAAAATTTAAAGAATTTGAATTATTTTAAATGATATATAATCTGTTGCCTCCCAAAAAGATCCATATGCTCCACTATCTACTCTTTGAAAAAATAATTATCAGGAAGTAGTTAAAAATAAAATACCAAGAATATAAAACACAAATGATTTTGGCCCACCTGTTCATAATACATCAGGACATGCTGTTATTTGCTAAATAGGCTGGAAGGGAAGTATATTATGCAAATATGCAAGGTACAGTTGTGACTGATGTTTCTACATGAAAGATGTGTCTAGAATAAAGAAAAAAAAGTAAAAACTGTTGCTTCTAAAATTAAACTTATATCAGTCTTCAGATCACTTAAGACTGAATCAATATTATAGACTATGCAAAGTGAAGCAGATGGTTTTCAGGAATTTATTTTGTATTATCAGAAGCATTTTGTGTATTACAATATTTTGAATTTTTGTTAAGTGTTCTATGGAGACTGAACCTGCTTTCTCACGCTCATTAACCATGTCTGCTTTTAATACACACAGTATATGTGTGTGTGTGTGTGTGTAATATGTATATATATTTTGTTTAAGCTGAAGTTAAAAAAATATTAAGAGTGTAGCCTGACTCCATGTTTACTAATGTGTTACATTCTAAGCCCATGTTTAATTATCACATTGAAAAATGCATTAAGGTAACCAACTTGATGATGAGAATACCCTAGGATTACTTCCTATCATGATATTTTATATATATAAAGTTTGCATTAAGACCTTTTTACCCAAATATCACAAGAAAATATTCCTCAACTTTTACATTCTCAATGCTTACTTTTCTAAAGGCTTTTGAAACTTATATTTTCTTAATGACTCAAGTTAATGTGCAGATTCCTTAAAGAGTTACCTCTTTGTGTGTCACTTGAAACCATCTGAAAAAATACATTCCACTAATATTAGAAAAAAAAATTGCAGACTTGTTCTCAATAAATACACTATACTTCTATGGTATTATAGTTACCTCTTTGTGTGTCACTTGAAACCATCTGAAAAAATACATTCCACTAATATTAGAAAAAAAATTGCAGACTTGTTCTCAATAAATACACTATACTTCTATGGTATTATAGTTATTTTTTTTTTTCTGACTTACAGGTACAAAGTAAAATCTCTATAACACCAATCAGAAAAGAACACCAGTTCAATGACTATGAAGTCTCCATGCAGCGTCATTATAAAGAACAATGAAAAACAAAAGTACCAAAAAGGGTCTAAGTGTGTGCTATTGAGTGGTAAAAATATACATTTCGTAAGTAGAAAATATTTGTCAACAAAAAATAATTTTGTCAGATTCTTTCAGTTGAGTGTTCTCTCTCCTTGGGACTTCACGCTCTTTTATGACCCCTTCCCACGACTAACACTCATCTGAAAGTCTTAGCAGTAACTTCTTATACTCTCAAATTTTTTTAAAAAAAGAAAGTAAATAGGATTCATGCTTCCTTGATGAACAAGACCCTTCAGACTTTCAATCTGCTCCTTAATTATAATAAATATTGCATTTCTCTACTTCTAATATAATATTTGTCTTTTGCTTTAATATATATGTATATTTTTTTAAAGTTTAACCAACACTGTGTAACTCTGGACTCAAGTATCCAGAGAGACCTTTTAAAGAATGAAACTACGTTCTTGGACTGTAATTGTCTAAAGTCCATTCAGAGACAATTATCATCGGTTTCTTAACCTCTTGGGCAATATTGTAGATTAGAATTTTCCATTAGCAAAAATCTTCACACTAACTGTGCATAATTTAGGGCATGATTACAAAAGAGAAGAAATTCATTAATTGGACTTTCTAAAAGTAAATCTTGAAAACATCATCGTAGGCCATCAGGCATATCACAAACATATACCCACATAACCTAAAATAACCTAACTTTTCCACTCTTCTTCAAAATGGGAGTTGTTTTTCATGCCTTGTCAACAAATTACTATTACTATAGATTTATTATTAAATCTATAGTATTAGTCAATACTATAGATTGGATTTGTGAACACGAAACACTAACCTTTGATTAAGACATGTTGGCAACTGTTCAGATGGTCTCAAGTAGAAATTAAAGGATTCTTCTGGTTTCTGTTATTTAATAATGTTAAAGAATTTTTGTGTGTGTGGCTTTAAGGAAAACCACAGAATTTAACTAATTAAATACAGGTTATTTGTATATAACATGTTGGCTATAAGGAGAAGAGCTGCAGACTCTTCCCTGGCAAATTGATTGCCACTGACTGTTTTTTTCCTATTGCTAGATCGTGGTCCTACTTTTCTTTCAGGATCTCTTTTTTTACTTCTGTTCCCTGTCATCCCTGCAAATCCAAGTACTTGTTTGTGCAAGTAATTGAGTTACTAAAGCCTTTACCTTTTATAGTGAAACACATGGCATTTTCAGTATGTATCCTTAAATACAGAAAATTATGTTAAGTAAAAAAAACAGAGAGAGAGAAATACTGCATGTGCACACTCCTAAGTAGGAGCTAAGGTAAAGAAAGGAAGAAAGAAAGAAGGAAGGAAGGTAGACTCACAATACATTGAACTTTCAAAAAAAATGAGAACTGCGATTATTAGAGATGGGAAAGGAGGGGGAAGAGAGGAGTAGTGACAAGTTAGTTAAGGGTAACAAAGAATGCTTCTGTTTTGTAAACAGCGAGTATACTAGTTATCCTGACTAGATCACCACATACTGAACACATGTGTTGATATTTGATTCTGTACCCCACAGATCTATATAATCAATTATCTTTCAAAAAGAAAAGTTATAGTTAAAATATGAAAAAAAGAATCGTTATGTACTTTGTTTATTTCCCTAATACCCATAGTGATTTTCACCATTTTTATTAGTATACACAGTTTTTGTATTCAGAAAAACGTTCCATCATGCAGTCAGAGCCATTTTTCAGGAATGTTTTTTATACTTTGTTATTGTCCTGAAAGAAGCAGAACTTGTTCTAATAGCAACCGCCTCATTTTCTGAGTTGTGCAGAACATTGAATAATACTGGAAAATGTATGAAAATCTCGACATCAGAAAAGTGACAACGCCGTGTAATATTCATAACTTATACAATATGTAAAGGATGTCTCACCTGCATTACTCGTCGTGACGAATTTCCTGGAAAAGTAAGAGTAAACATATTCCATCCTATAAACCTATAAACATATTTAGCTGTTCATTAGGTTACCAACTCATTGATATTTTTTTTATTTGCTTTGATAAGAATATGACTATATTGCTCATAAGAGAGAAGCACCTGCTGGTGCTTATGATAGAAAAAGTGACATCTTTAGTACTCATCCACGTTTACTAGAATTTTGAAGGCAGTAGGAGTGATATAACCCTAGATTAGGAGAACATGTGTCTTGCTTAAAATGCCAGGTTGGCATAAAAGTACAACCTGCCTCACCAGCATCCAGAATCGCAATGTCAGCCTCTCTGCGCTTCCCTTGAGTTCACTAAGCTGACTTTGCGCCATCCCACATATGTCACAAGGTCACTCTAACCCCATTAGTCTTTTTTTGGGATAAAGAACACTCATGAGCAAAGTGATGCACAGGTCAGGAATAAAGAGCAATCAAAGGCATTAGACAGACTATCAAAACATGGGGAAAAGTCAGTGCCTGCTTTCCCTCTACTGGCTTGAAAGGTCACTTACTGGTGCTTAAGTTAGTTAAGAAGACATGTTAATTAATTGCATTGCCCCTTAACTACTCACTCGACTGATGAAATTATTTGAATAGCATCTTGAGTAGAAATGTATGTATGGTACCCAGAATATGGCTTATAGTTTTCTTAGTTGCCTCTTTTATTTAGCATCCTTAAATCTGGTCTTTGCTCCCTCTTGAACCAAAGCCTAAATTCAAAGTGTCAATAAAATATAATTGGGAGTTGGCTGAGACATGATACTGAGTCTACCCAGCAGCAATAATCAAGGAACTGAAAACCTCCTGCTGCTGCTTCCTGTTTTTTTTGCCTTTTCAATCTTAATGGACTGTTTGTGCTGGATTCATATTTCTGGTTCAGGACTCTGACTAAAATGTTCTTTTACCTTCCAATTTCAAGTACTTGACAAATTCTAGCTTCCTCTTGCAATCTAATAGTAAAAGCAAAGGAGATCTTTACTAGGCTTCTCTGAAAGGAAATATCACTGTTTTTTCCTCTGCTGTTCACACTCACAACACAAAATACTTCTGCAACCCCAGATGTCTGGGGATGTTTCCCCCACACCCAGCAATAAGTCAGTTCTGTAGGGGATACCAGCTGGGTGTCCTCGGATAAAATTCTATTCTGACACCGCATACCTGGAGATAGTGTCAGATCCCACAGGTTGAGGGCTTCATCCCACAAGACTGCCCCCATTTCAGATGACTAATTGCAAGTAATATGTTTTCACCTACACTTCTGACAAATTGGCTATAAATTGGGGTCACCATTCTTCTGACAAATCAGCTACAAATTGGGGAACCTTCCTTGGGTTCAATTAATTTGCTAGCCTGCTTCACAGAACTCAGGAAAACACACACTTAAAATGTTTACTGGTTTATTATAAAGGGTACAGATGAAGAAATGCATATGGTGAAGTCAAGTGAGTAGGGGCAGAAGATCCTATTCCCTTCCTACAGGCCACCCTCCAGGATCTCCCACGTGTTCAGCTAACTGGAAGCTGCCTGAACCTAGCCCTTTTGAGTTTTTATAAAAGCTTCATTACATAAGCATCATGGATTAAATCATTGGCCATTGACTATCAACTTAAACTTCAGCCCCTCTCTCCTCCCTGGAGGTTGCCAGGTGGGGCTGAAAGTCCCAACCCTCTAATCAAGCCTGGTCTTTCTGGTGATCAGTCCCCATCCTGAAGCTACCTAGGGGCTGCCGGCCATCAGTCAACTCATTAGCATACAAAAGATATNTTACTGGTTTATTATAAAGGGTACAGATGAAGAAATGCATATGGTGAAGTCAAGTGAGTAGTAGGGGCAGAAGATCCCATTCCCTTCCTACAGGCCACCCTCCAGGATCTCCCACGTGTTCAGCTAACTGGAAGCTGCCTGAACCTAGCCCTTTTTAGTTTTTATAAAAGCTTCATTACATAAGCATCATGGATTAAATCATTGGCCATTGACAATCAACTTAACCTTCAGCCCCTCTCTCCTCCCTGGAGGTTGCAAGGTGGGGCTGAAAGTCCCAACCCTCTAATCAAGCCTGGTCTTTCTGGTGATCAGTCCTCATCCTGAAGCTACCTAGGGGCTGCCGGCCATCAGTCAACTCATTAGCATACAAAAGATATTACTTCCAAGGATTTTAGGAGTTGTATACCTGGAAACAACTGGGCAAAGATTAGATATATATTTCACAATATAACGGCTTCATGGAGGAAATAAAAGAGTATTTTCTGTTATGTATCCTGGAGTAATAAAGTCTGCTTCTGGGACAAACTGCAGGACCTCAAATTGCATAAAGCTGATATTGCATATTACAGAATATGTCAGTAACATCATGAAGAAATTGTAAAATTAGCATCTATGTGTAGTTATTAACATTTTGACGATTTTTATAACTGCTGCCTTTTATTTTTATTTCTATATTTTCAAATTTTTATTTATGTTTCTTTTACACAATGACATGTTAGAGGTAGAATATTATTCTAGATTTTCACATAGACAAATTTTCATATATTTTAGGTTGAATCATGGTACATAATCATTTTTGAAAGTCAAGAATGTTTGACAGTAGGCAATTTCATATTGTTGAACCCATGCAATGCATATACACACTTGAATATTGAAATCACCATCATGAATCAAAAAATGGTTATCCTGTTATTCCATCTTTGCCACTAAGACCATATATGATTCTAAAAATAAACAAAAATAATGTCTTTCACATTTTTCTATAAGCTTTGAAATAAGTTAAAGTTTGAAACAAGCTTTCTGTAAGTCGTGGCACTAAAATGAATGTAGTTGCAGAGCTCTGGTGACACTGTGGAAAGGTAGAATTATGTTATGTTGCCTACTTGTATTTTTTTCAAGATATTTAGCACCACTGATCTATTGCAACAGCCAGGCCAATTTCTAAACAGCCATGTTTTTATCTCAACCTAAGAGCTATAGAGTCAGCAGCCAAAATCTATCTTCAAATGAGAAATCTGGTTGCTGAAGATTTGCTGTGATATATAACCCGGATTGTGCCAGTGAATTCAGGTCCTGACGAGTTAGACACTGACAAATCTACACACTCACACACACACACACA
>NW_007728911.1:166733-175191 GCF_000696425.1 Galeopterus variegatus
AACAAACAAATGTAAATGCTCATCAGTTTTATCTAACTGACAGTAACAATGACAAGACAACGTTTTGTACCATGAAGGAAAATGATAGTAATATGTATGCAACTGCCTGGTACAATGCTGTTTTTAAAGGTATTTTGCAATACAAACTTTATGGATCAAATTATGTACCATAGAAATTACTTAAAAGACACTTAAACCCACATATTAATGTCACCGTATTATCAGGAACTATCATACTGAGGGCAAAAAAAATTACATACTATAGTTAAAGCAATATTGAAACCAAATTTAGATATAACTTAAAACTAAATTCATGGATACAAAATACATTTATATCAAAGTTTTCCCTTATCCCATACTAGTTAAGGCACAGGTAGAAAGAGCCAGAAATGATTTTTGTAAGATTCTAAAAGTACACCAATGTAAAAATTTATTTTAAAAAACCCAGCAATACATAAAATTTTCAGGTGATTCATTGTCCTACTAATATTATTTTTTGTTATCAAATAAAATAAGTAACATTATACCAAGCTGAACTTAACAAAGGCCAGTGTCATGTCATTGTAAAGTTATTGCTAGTGCCTGCTTGCTGGGAAAGATACGGGCCAAGAAAAGGGTCATAATAATTAGCCTGCTGAATTAGAGATTTCATCAGAATATTTACAGGTATTTTACTCGGATCACTTGGGAAAAGTTTAAGTTCACCCATAATGAGAACACCTAACTAAGAAGGGGAAATTTTTGTTCTTTAACCTCTATATGTAGCTGGTTAACATCATCACAGGACAGAACAAAAACAGTCCTCTAAAAGCATCATACTATGCATTTATATCATATTACTGCCTATCTCATTACATTTCATTTGTCTTATTTTCTACTCAGATCTTCCTGACTTTTGAGCCCAGTCATAAGGCTCAAAAATCATTTATGAAGGCTCATTTATGAAGGCTCACCTAAATCCATTCCTACCTAACTCCTTGTTTAGGAGACTTATGGTATGTGAGATATCTATTTGCTAAAAATTCTATATACAAGCTCAAAGAATTATAGTCCTTAGGGATGAGAAAGAGACTTGATATAATAAATTGCTGAATATGATTTTGCATAAATTATATAATTTCAAAACAACACTGCGAAGTAGGTATTATTTTATACATGAGGAAGATACATCTCAGAAAAGGTATTTTCATGATGTACATCAAATCTGTCATCAAAGTCTCTCTGTTCTATCTGAAACATTTATATAGAACCAGAACATTTCTTCATCATCATCAGCTTAGTCCAAGAGTCCACGGTTGCTCACCTGAAACATTGCTGCGCTCCGTGTCTTCTGCCTCTGACCCATCTAGTCTATTATCAGCACAGCAGAGTATTGCAGAATAAATTCATATATGTCATAATTCAGTGCAAAGTCCTCAAATGGCTTCCTCTTTCACTTGGATGAAAATATGAAAACCTTGTTCAAGCTTATAAGGAACTGTATGATTTTACCTACATTAATTTTGTCTTTGATTTTTATACCTCTCTCTTCCTATTAATTCTATCCGGACGCATTGGCTCTTTTGCTTTCTCAAACAAGCCTCTTCAAGGCCTGTCTTGGCAAGTGATTTTCCTCTACATGGGAAGTGTTTCTCTCCGGGATCCATATGGTTTAGTACCCTGTTTCTTACAAGTCTCTGATCAAAGTTACCTGGCCAATAAGTCCTCCCTTAACTTTCCTATACAAAAAAGAAATCCTACTCTTTCTCTGGCTTTCCATATCCCCCCTCCTTTTTTATTTCCCTCAGCAACTTTTTAAATATTACTATCAGTTAATATATTTGTTCGTTTGTTTATTTTATGTCTTTCTAACTGGAATATAAACTCTGTGAGGGATGAGACTTTCTCATTCATTGCTATATGCTAGCACAATGCACATGCATAGTAGGTGCACAATAATTAATTGCTGACTTAATCCATGATTCATTCCTTGCAAGTTGTTCTGTATAAGATAGTCATGGTAATTTTATTTCTTATGAAAGGATTGTTTCAGGAATGGTTTTGTGACACAAATATAGCTAATGTTACATTAAAAAATGTGCCTGAGTGATTCTGGGAAATGTTCCTATTTTCCATACAGAGGGACTTCAGAAGAGGCTATTTCCCTCTGACTTTACTCTTTCTTTGTGGAAAGTGGTATCTGGAGCTGCTGTGGCCGTTGTGTTACAAGACTTTACACACCATCAACACTGCGGATCTCATAGAGGAGCATTAGAAAGGAACTGAAAGAAATTTGATTTCATTTTTGAGCTCTCAAATCAATCATTTTCTAGGATAGCCCGTATCTGGGCTTTTTGTTACATAAAATAACAACGTTTCCTTACTGGTTAAACTCGAGTTAGGGCACTCCTATTTGTGGCAAAGTACAGGTCCATTGACATCAAAGGTGGAGCCTATTTCCCCAGCCCATGAATCAGAGCTTCACTATGTGTCTTGCTTCAGCCAAAGAGACAGTCCAACTGTCACAAAAGCAAGAACTTACAAAGCACTGAGGAATTGGGGTTTTCACACTTGCTACCTTTGGAACTGTATAGTGATCAAATCCAAGCTAACCTACTTGATGATGACAGATGTGGGATGATGAGAGACGCAATGATCGTATTGAATCAGTGGACAACCAACTGCCAAACATGTAAGAAAAGCCATCAACTGTTAGCAATTCATGAATGAGTCAAGTCAATCTCAGCAGAAGCACTGCTTAGCTTAACTAAGCCCAAATTGCTGGCTCACAGAATTGTGAGCTAAACACATGAGTATTATTTATACCACCGAATTTTCAAGTTGATGGTAACACAGGAAATCTAAATGATACCACATCTTGATTGATACACAATTGAACAGTGACAAAGTGGGGCTTATTTGTTTGCTTACACAACTATCCTTTCCACATAAGCAATTTTAAAGGTATTCATGGTGTCAATAGTTTTATATTCTGAACTTACATATCTAGATAAAGGTGAAGTTAAAAAAGGAATGAATGGAGGTAATAAAACCGATTAAAACAAGCATGTTCTTGTTGGCTATGTGCAGAAAGGCAGACCAAGTTACAATGCCACACTGAGACAATTCTCTGACATCAGTGCCCAAAACTGACGGGATGAAGACTTAACAACAATAGTCATATTCCCCACTTGTATTTCTAAGGCGCCTTTCTTGTTAGAGACATTTCTTATGACACATTAATCCCGATGGGTCCTGAACCACTGCTTTTCAGGTTCTCTGATGCATAAGAACTTGTTCTTACAGACAAGATGGTATCTTGTAAAGGATGCTGCCTATATGCCTCAGCATTTTGTCATTTGGTCAACTTGCTGACCTGTAACAAAATTACAAAAATCAATCTTGAATATCTAGAATAATGCATGAGTTTTTCAGCACATGATCATGTTTCTTCAGGTTGGATTGACGTGCACACTGATGCAGGTGAGTCACAGATGTGCCTCTGCTACCCTGGCACTGCCTGGCCTCACCTCTCTGGCTTGCTCTAAACTAACTGGGATTCCAACTTGACTAAATATTTTTGATTTGGTTTGTAATTGCTTTGCCCAGCTTGCTCCTCTCTTTTTAAGGTTTTGTGTCAGGTGTACAAAAGAGGAAATTTGGACAAATACATGTACAGAAGGAAGCTGTTACAATGATAATGGGAGGAGATAATCATCTAAAAGCCAAGAAGAGAGCCCTCAAAAGAGACCAGCCCTTTAACTCCTTAATCTCATACTTCTAGTCTGCAGAATGGTGAAAAAATTAATTTCCCTTATGTAAATCACCCAGGCTGTGGTATTTTTGTTATCATAGCCCTAGCAAACTAATAATACACATGTTAATGAGCACAATATAGTACAAGAATCGGAATTAATTCTAAAATTTGTATAATTTTGTATAGGTTTTATAACCTTTGGATCCTAGATCTCTAGTAAAGAAATTTAAAAATTATAGAGTTAATTGAAGACTAAACTAGTAATACATGTACAATTGTATGCATGAAATGTTAAACATTTCACAAATGTTACTATTCTTTTCTTTTTTCATAATTTGTAACCTTGCCTGACTCTTTGCAATTTTGTACTTTGTATTTTGTGTACATATCATATTTGATTATATTACTTTCTTTACACCTGCTTTCTTTTGTACTTTCAATATTATATTTTCTAGAGGTTTAAAAGTTCTTTTTAAGACTATTTTTCTGTTACTAAACTTGAAAGTATGAGGAAAAAAATAAATTTTATTTCTTAAAATTAGGGCAGCTTTTATACATTAAAACATCCCTTCCCAATATATGTTATGAAAAAAGTTACATGGTTTATAATTTTGAATATGGTAAAACTCAAAAATTCCATCTAAAACCTGAAAATTATCAGTTTATTGTACTATTATTCAATCAAAGTTGAAAGAAGATATTGGAACCTCTTACTGCTCACCTCAATTGTACAGGGCAAAGGTACATAGGTACATGTAGTAATGGCATCAATTACTAAGCTCCCTCTTGTAGAAACACTGGTCTAACAGGTGGGAGCAGAATCCTCAACCTCATGGTGTGAGTGAGTGCTGGGTTGTGAATGTGCTGCAAAGAAGAAAACAAATTCCCACTTGAGGCATTTATGGGAGAGAGTCAGAGCAGGATATGAAATCAAGTAGCATATTTTTTCTATCAAAGAATTCTAACCTGGACAGGGAGGGGAAAGATGGTGGACTAGAGGTGCCCAATGTGTGATCCTCACACAGAAAGGGACCAGAGCAAGGAAATGATAGCTAAGTACAGGGGGTGGCGTAGAGGAGACAAGCACATGGGTTCGGCTGCTGCCACATCTCCCAAACCAGGCTCAGCCAAGAGAAATTCTCCCTTGTGGCAGAAAGAATCTGCTCAGCTGTGAGCACTTCCCAGTGGTAACTTTCCCCATGTTCCTGCCCAGCCTGCCCCCATCACCATTGAGGTAGCCTGTGTCATTGTCTAGTCTCAGAGCTTTGGCCCTTTTTCTTGCACAGGAGTTTATCCTGTTTAGTTCACCCCACTGTGCAGACCATGGTGCCCATGCAGTGCCAAGGCACCTCTGGCCTTCCTTGTGATCCCAACCAGCCAGCTGCCAGCATGGCCCCACCCACCTGTCTGGGCCCAGTTGTCCAGCCACACTCCCAGCTTCATCCACCCACATAACCACAATCACCCAGCTGTCCATGTGACTCCCATCCACCCATGCATGGCCTTACCCACCAATGTGGGCCCAGCCATACAGCCACCAGCATGGCCCCAGCTTCCCAGCCTTCCCACACAGCCCCTACCAAACTGTGGGAGCCCAGACACATGTGCAGCCCCAGCCACAGACATAGCTGCCAGGGTCCATCAAAAATACCGAATCTATACAGAACTACTGAGTCTATCTGAACAACTATGTCTACTGGAATTACTGAAACTAATGAGTATACCTGGAACCAAAACTAAAACACCCCACCCAACAGGAAATATATGACAAATCTACAGGAGGGATTTTCCCTGTCCTCAAAAGCCATCCCGGAGTAATAGAAGCAACCACCAGGTGAATAAGCATCAATGTGGGGATACTAGAAATATGAAAAAAACAAGAAAATATGACACAATCAAAGGAACACTATAATTCCCAAAACCAGACCCATATGACAGGAAAACTTTAAAATATCTGAAAGGGAATTCCAAGTAACAATCTTAAAGAAACACAGTGAGATACAAGGAGACTCTGTTAAACAGCACAATTAAATGAGAAAAACAATCCAGGACATGAAGGAGGTAATTTACAAAGAGATAAATACCATAAAAAAAGAATATAGAAAACTCCTGGAATTGAAAGATTCACTCAACAAAATAAAATGTACAATTGAGAGTATAAGCAGCAGGCTAGAGCAAGTGGAAGAAAGAATTTCTGATCATGAGGACGCCTTTTTTGAAATAACCCAAGGAGATAAAAGAAAAAAGGATTAATGAAGACAATCTAAGAGAGCTAGCAGACCACCTTAAGCACACAAACATCCAAATCATGGGTATTCTGGAAGGGAAGGACAAAGGAAAAGGCAATGAAAACAGATTCAATGAAATAATAGGGGGAAACTTCCCAGATACTAGTAGAGATATGGACTTCCAGATCAAAGAGACTCTAAGATCACCAAACAGATTCAATCCAAAAAGGTCCTCTACAAGACACATTTGTACTCAAACTGTCAAAAATCAAAGACAAAGAGAAAATCCTAAAAGCAACATGAGAAAAACATCAAGTCACCTATAAGAGAGTCCCCATCAGAGTAACAACAGACTTCTGAGCAGTAACCCTACACACCAGAAGAGAATGAGATGATATATTCAAAGTACTAAAAGCAAAAACAAAACAACAACAACAAAATTACCAGACAAGAATAATATATCTGGCAAGTCTATCCTTCAGAAATGAAGGAGAAATAGTGTATTTCCCAGACAAACAAAAGCTGAGGGACGTTACAAACCACATGACAAGCTCTACAAGAAATCCTTAAGGAAGCCTTGCACCTGGAACCCAAAAAACAATAATCATCACCACAAACACACGAGAAAGAACAAACATCACAGATAGAGCAGATAGACAAATGAGAAGGAGAAAGAAACTCTACCATATCAACTCAAACAACCAATGAACACTGAAGACAAACAATAAAAGGGAAAGAAAGGAACCAAAGATATTTAAAGCAAACATAAGAAAAACAATTAAATGTCAGGAGTAAGAAAATCCCTTTCAATAACAGCCCTAAATGTGAATGGATTAAATTCCCCACTCAAAAGACGCAGACTGACTGATTGGATTAAAAAGTTAGACCCAATTATATGCAGTCAACAAGTGACTCACCTCACCTGTAAAGACACACACAGGCTAAAAGTGAAGAGATAGGGGCCGGCCCGTGGCTCACTCGGTAGAGTGCGGTGCTGATAACACCAAGGCCCTGGGTTCGGATCCCACATAGGGATGGCTGGTTCGCTCACTGGCTGAGTGTGGTGCTGACAACACCAAGTCAAGTGTTAAGATTCCCTTACCGATCATCTTTAAAAAAATAAAAAAATAAAATAAAAGTGAAGAGATAGAAAAAGTGCTATGAAAATAGAAACCAATAACAGGAGTAGCTATTTTTATATTAGATAAAATAGACCTTAAACCAAAAACCATAAAAGGAGACATAGAAGGTAATTATACAATGATAAAAGGATCTATCCAACAGAAGACATAAAAATCATAAATATATACATGCACCCAACACTAGAGCACACAGATATATAAAGCAAACACTATTAGACCTAAAGAAAGAGATAGACCCCAATACAATAATAGTTGGGGACCTGAACAACCTCTCTTAAATTAGATCACTTAGCAAGAAATCAACAGAGAATCACAGGTTTTAAACTATATTTTAGACCGATTGGACTTGACAGATATATACAGAATATTTCATTCATCAACTACCCAATGTACATTCTTCTCATCAACACGGGGAACATTTTCCAGGACAGACCACACATTGAATTACAAATCAAGTCTAAAAAATTTTTTAAAATTGAAATAATTTCAACTATCTTTTCAGACCACAATGGATTAAAACTAAAATTCAATAACAAGAGAACTCTGGAAACTACAAACACATGGAATTTAAACAGCATGCTCCTGCATAACTTATATGTCCATGAAGAAATTAAACAGGAAGTCAAAAAATTTCTTGAAACTAGTGAAAATAAAAACACATCATACAAACCTTTGGGATACAGCAAAAGCAGCACCAAGAGGGAAGTTTATTACAATAATTGCTTACATCAAAAAAATAGAAAGATTTCAAATAAACGACCTAATGCTACACTTCAAAGAACTAGAGAAACAAGAACAATCCTATCCCAAAAGTAGTAGACAGAAAAAAAATAACTGAGATCAGAGCAGAAATTAATGAAACAGACTCCCAAAATTATATAAAGATCAATGAAACAAAAAAATTGTTTTTTTGAGAAGATAAACAAAATAGTCAAACCATTAGCTAGGCTAACTAAAAAAATAAGAGATAAGATACAAATAACAAAAACTAGAAATGAAAGAGGACACACTACAACTGATACCACAGAAACACAATTAGAGAGTATTATAAATAACTATACACCAAAAAATTTGAAAGCTGGGAGGAAGTGGAGAAATTTCTGTACACATAAAATCTACTAAGGCTGAACCAAGAAGACATAAAAAACCTGAACAGACCAATAACAAGAATGAGGTTGACACAGAAATCAGTCTCCCAACAAAGAAAAGCCAAGGACTGGATGGATTTACTGGTGAATTGCACCAAACATTTAAAGAGGAATTAATACCAATTCTCTTCAAACTATTCCAAAAAATGGAAATAGAAGCCACTCATTCTATGAGGCCAGAATCACTGTGATATCAAAACCAGA
>NW_007728911.1:175555-181020 GCF_000696425.1 Galeopterus variegatus
AAAATGGAAATAGAAGCCACTCATTCTATGAGGCCAGAATCACTGTGATATCAAAACCAGACAAAGATACGACGACAACAAAAAAGAAAACTACAGGCCAAATCTTTGATGAACATAGACACAAAATCCCTCAACAAAATATTCACAAACAGAATACAACAACACATAAAGAAAAACATACACCATAATCAAGTGGGATTCATCCCAGGAATGCAAGGATGCTTCAATATAGGCAGTCAAAAAACGTTACACACCACTTCAACAAAATCAAGGGCAAAACCATATGATTATCTCAATAGATGCTGAAAAATATCTGACAAAATTCAACATCCCTTTATGACAAAGATTTATGGCAAATTAGATATAGAACGAAAATATCTCAATACTATCAAAGCCACATACAACAAACCCTCCACCAATATCATCCTGAATAGGGAAAAGCTGGAAGCCTTTCCTCTGAGAACAGGAACAAGACAAGGATGCCCACTCTCACCACTCATATTTAACATGGTATTAGAAATACTACCTGGGCCGGCCTGGTGGTGCACTGGAGAGTGCGCTGCTTGGGAGCGCGGCGGCGTTCCCGCCGAGGGTTCGGATCCCATGTGGAGACTGGTTCCCGCTCACTGGCTGAGCGCAGAGCGGGCGCAACACCGAGGGTTGCAATCCCGTTGCTGGTGCCCGGTACAGGCGCGACACTGAGGGTTGCGATCCCGTTACCGGTCAGTAAAAAAGACAAAAAGGAAAAAAAAAAATAATTAAAAAAAAAAAAGAAATACTACCTGGATCAATCAGGCAAGACAAAGAAATAAAGGGCATCCAGATTGGAAAAGAAGAAGTCAAACTGGCCGTATTTGTAAATGGCCTGATCCTACATATAGAAAGACCTAAAGACTGCAAAATATCTCTTAGAACTGATAAATAATTTCAGTAAATTTTGCAGGATATAAAATCAACACACGACAATCAGTAACATTTTTATACTCGAACAACAAACTATCAGAAAAAGAAATAAAGAAAGCTGGCACATTTACAATAGTCACCAAAAAAATAAAATGCCTGGGTTAATTTAACTAAGGAGGTGAAAGATCTCCATAGCAAGAACTGCAAACTACTGCCAAAAGAAATTATAGAAGACACAAAAAGATGGAAGGACATTCCATGTGCTTGGGTTGGAAGAAATAACATTGTGAAAATTTCCACATGGAACAACAAAACACCCAAATTGCCAAAGTAATCCATAGCAAAAACAAATTAAAAATAAGTAAAAATAATAATAATAAAGCCAGAGGCATTACACTACCTGAGCTCAAAACCTCAAATTATACTACAAAGGTATAGTAAGAAAAACAGTATGGTAGTGGTATAAAAACAGACACTTGGATCAATGGAACAGAATAGAAAACCCAGAAATCAAATCACATACTTATAGCCAACTGATCTTCAATGAAGACAACAAGAACATACATTGGGGACAAGACTGACTCTTCAATAAATGGTTCTGGGAAAACTGGACATTCATAAGCAGAAGAATGAAAATAGACCCATGCCTCTAGCCATATACAAAAAACAAGTCAAAGTGGATTAAAGACTTAAATATAACACCTGAAACTATAAAATTCCTAAAAAGATAGGGGAAACAGTTCAGGATGTAAGACTGGGCAAAGACTTTATGAATAAGACCCCAAAAGCACAGGCAACAAAAGTAAAAATACACAAAGGGGTCATATCAAACTGTAAAGCTTCTGCACAGCATAAGAAACAATTAACAGAGCAAAAAAAACAACCTACAGAATGAGAGAAAATATTTGTAAACCATACATCCAACAAGGGATTAATATCCAGAATACACAAAAAAACTCAAATAACTTAGAAAAAATCAAGTAATCCTATTAAAAAGTGGGCAAAGAAGTTGAACAGGCATTTCTCAAAGAAAGATATACAAACAGCCAACAAATATATGAAAAGATGATAATCATCAGTAAGCACCAGGGAAATGCAAATTTAAAAAAAAACACTTTGAGGTGTCATCTCACCACAGATAGGCTAGCTAGTATCAAAAATACAGAAAATAACAAATGCTGGTAAGGATACAAAGAAAGGGGAACCCTCCTACACTGTTGGTGAGACTGTAAATTAGTGCAGCCACTATGGAAAACTGTATGGAGGTTCCTCAAACAACTACAGGTAGAACTTCCATATGATCCAGCAATCCCATTGCTGGGTATATCCCCAAAGGAATGGAAATCTCATGTTGAAGGGATACCTGGGCTCCCATGTTTACCACAGATCTATTTACAATAACCAAGAGATGGAATCAACCTAAATATCCACCAATGGATGACTAGATAAGGAAAATGTGATACGTAACTGAATGGAATACTACTCCACCATAAAAAAATAATGAAATTCTACCACTTACATCAACATGGACGAACTTAGAAAAAGTTATGTTAAATGAAGTAAGCCAGGTATAGAAACAGAAAGACCACATGTTCTCACTCGTAAGTGGGAACTAAAAAAAATAATAATAATCAGATAAGGAAAGAAAGGTACAACCATCACAATAATACATTGAACTTTCAAAAGGAGAGAACAGAACTAATGTTACCAGAGTTGGGAAAGGGAGAGAAAGGTAAGGGAGAAACTGCTAAAGGGCCACAAAAAATTGTGTAATGTTGAATGTATGAATTATCCTGATCTGAGCATCACATATTGAACACAGGTATTGATATGCAGTGCAGTACCCCACAGATATGTACGAAAAAACATTTCAATAAAAAATTAATAACTAAAAATTGTTTTTAAAAATCTAACCTGAAAAAATAAAGTTTGAGAAAATAGTTATTTTGATGCACAGAACCAGAGATGAATAAAATTACTTATATAATCACACCTCCTACACTCCCCCCACTCTTATATATATACATAACAGCCCACAAGCATCTCTACAATTGCTTCTTATTTTCCGTTTTAAACAATGTAAACTTTATGAAACAAAAAATGGAACAATGGGGACTATGAAAAAGGAACTAGAGGACCTATTAAAAGAATAAGGAAAGAATGATACAAAAATATTAGCCATAATTAGATAAGTTGAATACTAAAAAGTCCTGAAATAAAGAAAGTCAAAATCTGCAAAACAAAGGATTTTCTAGTTCTAACAAAGGATTTTCTAGTTCTAGGTTTTGTTATAAAGGAAGAAAGGAATTACACAATTCAAAATGTTATGGTGAACTTATCGAAATGTATGATTAAAGGAAGAATCCTACAGTATTCTGGCCAGTGAACCGAGGCATCTAACAAAATTAAAAAAAAAAAAAAAATACAGACAAACAAACACACAAAAAATCCCTATATGTCTACTATCAAATTTCTGTTCTAAAACTTCATGCCCCAGAAGACAGTAGGGAACAGCCACAAAGTTTTATGAGAAAATGAATATGACCTTAGAATTTGTCAAATTGTTTCACTTGTTAAAATATCTAAAGACATTTGCAAATATATAAGACCTTACTCCGGTTCATGCGTCTATAGCGAAACCCACCCACCAGCATTGTTCTCTAGACGCAGTTCATTGATTTGCTGTATTTACTTGCATTATGTGTTTCGCTGTCTCTTTGCCTCTTCATTTTTTTTTTTCTTCCCTTTCTTCCTCCCTTTCCCACCTCGCTACTATAGTACTGATGTCACTGGGCTTCATAGTGTGAGCCGTAATTTTCTTTATCTTTCCCTTATCTATTTTGTCCAAATAAAATAATTTACTAAAAGAAAACAATTCTTTATAGAGATATAATTTACAAAAAGTGAAATTCACAAATCTTAAGTGTGCAGCTTGATGACTTCGCATATTATACCCAAATACACACACACCCATACCCACGTGCCAACCACCCAGATAAAACAAAAGTATAGAGCCTTTTTTCACCCCAAAAAGTTGTCTCTTCTTTTTACCCATTATCCTGAGTAAACACTACGCTGACATCTATGACCAAAAGGGCCAGCTTTACAGAGAGGCAGCTTGGGCAGTCACAGCCCTCGTGTTTTGAAGGATCCTCCACTTTAGTGCTCTTCTGTCACAGTCTTGAAATTATTAATGATTTTTGAATGAAGGCCACTGCGTTTTCATTTTCCACTGGGCCATAAAACCATGTAACTGATCCTGATGACTGCTGCTTATTCTTGGACTTCTATAAATGGAAACGCACAGAATATATTCTGTAGAGTTCAATCTACCAGACTGCATAATGTTTTTAAGTTTCACACACGTTGTTGCATATACAAGATTTACTCTTTTGCATTGCCAAATAAGTGTGATAACTATACCCTTTATTTGATCTTTTTCTCAAGCTTGACTCTTAATTAACGTTGTGGCTCAAGGCAATTCTCAATATTACCTTTTAGTGTGGGTTGGTGTATCGATTACCTCTTCCAAACCTGCAGGTATCTGGTTTTGTACAATCTGCTTTGATTCTCATCTGCTTGAGATAGAACTAATATTTTCTGAGTTTATTTTTTCTCTGTTAATTTGTCAAATATAGTCAATACAAATCAACACACTATAGTTGCTATTAAATTCATAATATTCTCATAAATATTATATGTTAGCATAATATGTTCAAATTATTAAGTGCATAATACCCCTTCCCTACTATCACAGGGGACAGTTTTACCAAATGCTTTACAACTGTGTANCATAATACCCCTTCCCTACTATCACAGGGGACAGTTTTACCAAATGCTTTACAACTGTGTAATATAAATAAACTGTCTTCAGTCCTTCAATTTCCTCAGCACCTGACTACTTGATACGTAAATCACTTCCACTTACATTATATTATGAACATACCTAACTTTTTGGTCTTAACTTCTGTTGTTCAGAATAGGCTCTTGGCCATCTTATGGCTTTCATAGAGCCTAGGATTTTTGTGGTCCCCTCCTCCATAAAAAATATTATATTTTATGATTGCATAGATATAAAGATAAATATATCCAGGGTTGATCTTTTCTTCTTATTTAAAAAAAAAAAATAAAGATTTTTTTCAGGTCCCTAAAGCATCATGGGCCTTAGGCAATATGCCTACATTCCTAATGGATGAGTCAACCTTGACTGGATTATAATACAATAACTAAAGAAACTCCAAACTATCAGGAACTTAAAACAAGAAATGTGTACTTCTTCCCCATGCTACAAGTCTAGATGAGGTGGGCTGGTGCTGCGATTTGTAATGCCCTTACTGAGACTCAGGCTATGGGTTACCCTTGTGTAGAATACTGCTCGCTACTGTGGCACAGAAAAATGAGAGCATGAAGCTAGTGCTGGATGCAAACTTCCTATTGGTAGGAAACAAGCTGAGGATCCTACTGCGGAAGCCATTTCCTTATGTGACACTCTCAGAACCTTCTTTCTTCTGTTCTGTTCTCTTTCTTCTACAGGATTCTTCTATTAGTGGCATGGGAAATAG
>NW_007728911.1:181162-182886 GCF_000696425.1 Galeopterus variegatus
TAATTGTTTTCTTGAGCCATACAGGAGAAGGGAATATTTTCTTCTCTGTATCTTAAGATTTTTTTTAGTAGCAATTGGTAGGATTTATAGTTTTCAAAGCCAAAGTTGAAGTCTTATTTGTTATCACTTAAGGTAAAAAATCAATCTGAGAAGCTCAGAATTTACCATACGGAATGCAAAGGAAAAATATGAAGTAATTAACAAACAAATATATAGAGAATAGAAAATTGTGTGCTAGTAAAGGTCCTGGGATCATATTGTAAAATGTTGAATGTCAGGTAACATAGATACCATTACTATTTTTGAGTAAGAGAATGACACTTAGAAAATCCTACCTGATCAAAGACCAGAAGTGAAAAGTGGAAAGAGAGAGAGAGAGAGAGAGAGAGAGAGAGAGTCTGTGTGTGTGTTTATTTGTATGTTGTGAGCAACTAGCAAATTTAATAGACGGTGTGAGGGAATAATTAGCAAGACATGACAACTTCTGGTCTGGGAAATCATTAATCTTAAATGTTTTAGAAGCTTTCTAACTGCTTCTAAGCTTTTCCTTTTAATTTATCCTGCACTTAACTATCAAATTAACTTGATGAGTTAAGATTTCCTTTGCATAAAAATGCAAAAAAAAGGGCCGGCCCGGTGGTGCACTGCTACAGTGCGCCGCTTGGGAGCGCGGTGGCGCTCCNTAACTGGATGCCCTTTAGAGGTAGTCTCAATAAGTTTTATCCTCATTCTTCTACATTATGGTTGAGACATAAGTTTTCTATACCAAAACTACTTCAAACAACTTGCCATTTGCCCAAGGTTGCAGATCAAGTTAAACTGAGGCCAGGAATAACCAGAAAATTAAACTCTAAAATCATAACATCATTGCCATAACATCATTACATCCACTTTCAGAACTAGGAATATTCCTTAATTCCCAAAACATATAGGAATCACAAATTTATACTTTTATAACCAGTGATTTTTTTTTTATTCATAAGCATATTTTTCAATTTCCTCCCTTAATTTTCTCTTATCTCTTTGTTCACATACACTTACATATCAATGAGCTTAGAGGGAAGAAAGCGTCAATAAGAACATTGCTTGTCAAAATCGGGGACACGAATGCAAGTACATCTACCTCTCAAACAATATCTGGTAACTATTTACCTCCCTGCCCCTCTTCAAGGGTAACCATTATTCTTACTTCTAGATTTGTTTTGCCTTTTTTTGAATTTTATATAAATAGAATCATACAGAATTCACTTACTTAGCTCAATGCCTAAGCAAAACTCATCCTTATTGTTTTCTTAATCCTAATCATTTAATTATTTTCTATATTATTCTATTAACTTAATATACTGCTATTTATCTATTCTACTATTGATAGGTCATGGGGGTGTTTCCTGATTGAGGCTACTAGAAATACATTGTTATAAATATTTCTAGATATGCTTTTTGGTGAATATGTGTACACATCAAGTACAGTTGCTAGTTACAGAACTGTAACTGCACAGGCCAGCAATGCCAAAGGTCTATGTGTCTCATAATGTTGCTTTTCAAAAGTAATATTGGGCAAGAATTATTTTTCAATTTTATGTACATTTACTTTTGTGGGTACAGTGTGTTGTTTCAATACATGCATATACTGCACAATGATTCACTTAGGTAGCATAGATAGTAATTGTTTTCTTGAGCCATACAGGAGAAGGGAATATTTTCTTCTCTGTATCTTAAGATTT
>NW_007728911.1:184089-186966 GCF_000696425.1 Galeopterus variegatus
ATTAATCTTAAATGTTTTAGAAGCTTTCTAACTGCTTCTAAGCTTTTCCTTTTAATTTATCCTGCACTTAACTATCAAATTAACTTGATAAGGTAAGATTTCCTTTGCATAAAAATGCAAAAAAAAGGGCCGGCCCGGTGGCGCACAACAGTGCGCCGCTTGGGAGCGCGGCGGCGCTCCCACCGAGGGTTCGGATCCCACATGCAGACTGGTTCCCGCTCACTGGCTGAGCGAGGTGCGGGTGCGACGCCGAGGGTTGCGATCCCGTTGCCGGTCCCGGTCCAGTGGGGGCGCGACACTGAGGGTTGCGATCCGTTGCCGGACACGAAAAAAAAAAAGACAAAAAGGAAAAAAAAAAATGCAAAAAAAAATTATGTTTGACCTTGGGTAATGGCAAAGCATGTAAACTAGACATTCAGGAGGAGTTTTCTATTTCACAGGAAAAATGAGTTTGGTTTCAGACATACTGAATTTTGTCTGATCTTGATATCTCAAAATGAAACTAAGCTACACATGCAGACTGTGATAGCAATAAAAATGTGTTACGGGAGAATAAATGGGGACTCTCAAGATATCCCCATGCAATTTTAACTAAAATTAAAAATGGCTGAAAATGAATTTCACAGGTGTTCAAAGAATGTTCTTCCTTTGAGACTGATATGTAGACTCACTGGTTTTACCACATTATATGTTGAGATATTTGATATATAAACAGCATGCCAGCCAGATTTCAAATCTCTTTTGCTCAAACTCCATGTAAATAATTGCCAGAATGCAATTAGAGCCTATGCACTTCAACTTGGAAGTCTGAAGCCAGAAATGTGTAAATGTATTTAGTTTAAATTAGCCATATGATGTGAGGACTGGGCAGATGACTGAATTCTTCATGTTACATTACTTTTTCTATACACTACATTTATGCCTAAGGCCAATTTACATAAATATGTGTGTGAAATGTAGCCATATGATGTGAGGACTGGGCAGATGACTGAATTCTTCATGTTACATTACTTTTTCTACACACTACATTTATGCCTAAGGCCAATTTACATAAATATGTGTGTGAAATGAAACACTTATATTTTATAATTTTTTAACCTTTTATCATTAACTCCAAATTTCTTTTATTTAGAATTCAAATCTCATTTTCATGAGTTATTAATATTAATTTATTCTGTATATATAAAACACATACCGCAAGTTTGCACTCTAACCAAAATAAAAACAATTACAGTTACAGATATTGTTTTTCTTACATATGGATTTCTGATATTCTTAAGTATGAAGATCTTACATTTTTATTTATGATCTTTATATTCAGCCAAGAAAAACAGTATCAATTCTACCATAAACAAGTGCAACACTAATTAAGTTTCAAAATACCCCATATATATGAAATTGCAATAGATGCTAAAGATTTCCAATAGCTCATATTGATGCCATTTTTATATCTACTTTACATTAACAAAAACTTAACCACAGCAATGAAAATAAAACATTGCTACACAAATTACTCAAATTAATGCTATATTTCAAAAGTTTCTGAAAAAATTATATCAAAATGTGATTCTAATTATTAAAGTAAAAACTAAAAAAGAGAGAAAATGAAATTTAATGTAAAATATAGGAAAATATATTAAGATTAATTAAAATGGTTTTTGATAAAATAACTTGTACAAATATGCAAATGAAGGGGAAAGAGTCAAACTTTCATTTTACCTTATTTAAATGAATTAGCATTGCAGACTAGTCAATTAACATTTTTCTTGGTTTATTTACTTCATCGTTATATATATTTAATTGTGAAATGTACAGTCCACTGAGTTTTTTATTGTTTTGCTTCTGTAATCAACAAATATTGATTGAATACCACAGAAGCTTAGTCACATCACAGGTAATATCAGAATACAAATAAGGATAAGCCCTCTGGGCTTTTATAATTCAATCTGAGAGAAGAGTTGTAAGAGAAATTAATGAGAATGAAACTTATTTTTTTTGTTCATCTATATTGTACTTAATGTCTTTTAGGAAGGACAGAAAACAACACAACTTAAACTGGAATAAAATATCTCTATACAAAAGTGAAAGTATAATCATATCCAGCTGTTTATCCGTGCACTAAAGTAGTAGTATTAGTTTTCTAAGTTGCTTAAGAAAACCACAAGTTTAGTGGCTTAACACAGCATACATTTATTGTCTCACATTTTCCTTGTTTGGGTCAAGAGTTCAGGCACAGCCTGCTGGATGTTGACTATTGTGTTTTCACCTGGAGTTTGGGGCCCTCTTCCGAACTCACTCAGGTTGTTGGCATAATTTAGTTCTTTTTAGTGGTAAGACTGAGCCTTCAGTCCCCCGAGTCACCTCCTCCATAGAAGTTCACCATATTACTGTTTGCTTTTTCAAAGCCAGACCAAGAACATCTATACAGATTCAAGTCTCCTTTTTCAGAAAATGCTTGGACCCCGCCCAGGATAGTCTCCCTTTTAAATGGCTCAAAACCAACTGATAAGAGATGTTAATTACATCTTAATTACATTTGCCATATTCTCTTGTCTAGGAGCAAGTCACATCTTCTTTTCACATTAAAAAAAATTAGTCATGTAAAAAATTAAGATACAAATCTTGAAAATAACCAGAACGGAAAAAAAAACAAGTTTCTACAGGTGAACAATAAATAATTCATAATATATGAATATTTCATGCCACATTTTGGACATCCTTACACTAAAACAAAAAAATTGGTTTATCTGAAATATAATTTAATTGGATGTCTTGAATATTTACTGGTAACCCCCTAGCCTGTCGTGTTTTGTAGACAACGTCTGGAGATTTGATTATAAACATTTACACTTTATTGCAATAGAGTTCAGAGAAATT
>NW_007728911.1:187049-202670 GCF_000696425.1 Galeopterus variegatus
AAAATTAGTCATGTAAAAAATTAAGATACAAATCTTGAAAATAACCAGAACGGAAAAAAAACAAGTTTTTACAGGTGAACAATAAATAATTCATAATATATGAATATTTCATGCCACATTTAGGACATCCTTACACTAAAACAAAAAATTGGTTTATCTGAAATATAATTTAATTGGATGTCTTGAATATTTACTGGTAACCCCCTAGCCTGTCGTGTTTTGTAGACAACGTCTGGAGATTTGATTATAAACATTTACACTTTATTGCAATAGAGTTCAGAGAAATTAAAATCTGGGAGATCTCAGAGTCTCTTTCCAGAAAGCAGAATTTCATATTCTTGCTTAATGACTTATTGTACCTCATAAATAAAATAATCTACATAAAGGAGCTATTGGGGGTAGCTGTTGTTTGTATTATACCAGACAATATGCTGTTTCTCCCATAGTCCAATGAATATTGAGAGCACGAGGGGCCTATGTGTTTAGTCTCTGAGAATCTTCTAGTTGTCTATGTTAAGTAGTTCTATTTTGGTTCATGCTAATTTTTCTCATCTCAATGTGCTAGTCTTTTACTTTAAAAATTTTAGCATTATGAATTAGAGAGCTAAGAATTAGTCAAATTAAATAACTATTTAATTAATTTCTCAATGCCAAAATTTTCATAATTTTAATACTTCCAAATAACTTGCACAGTTTTCATCATTTAGTGAATACATAAAAGATATCCATATTCTCCCTGAAAGATTATGCGAGTACATATCTCTGAGAATTGTGGAGGAAGGGTACTGGTTAATAAACCAAATTGCTTTCTTTCTTGCTCTGTCTCTCTTGAGACCTTTTAATCTACTTTAATGTACCTACACAACAACTTCTTACTCTACTAATTAACCATTCATTACCTAATTATCTCCTCCAGCTGAGCACTCTAATTCTTTAGAATAATTTTCCCCTTGTTATCATTTCTGTAACAGTATTATTTGTACTCTTTAGTAAGTGATTTCTAGTAATTTGAAAAGCATTCAAATAATTCAACTAATTTATAGCAGGCATTTTTTCAGTTTTCCTCAGACTTTAGCTATTGAAATAGACATGTTGTACTAGACATTTTTACTGTCATTTCAGAATTATTAGTCTCAGAATTTTACAAATTGTATTAAGATTTCTTCGCAATGCAGAATTATCAAAAATTCCAGGATGCTAAATACGTGGTAAAACATTTAATAACTTATCAGAAATGACTCATGGAATGAATACTCTGGATAAGTAATATTATGATCCTGAGTATTTAGATAAATGAAACAAACATATTCTCATTGTAAAGGGTTTGTGTTTTGTTTCATTTTTTGGTAGCTGGCTCATATGGGGATCCAAACCCTTGAAACTGGTGTTATAACACTATGCTCTAACCAACTGAGCTAACTGGCCAGCCCTCCATTATAAAGGGTTTTATAAAAGTCTACATCAAATAGCCATAATGGAGCAACTGGTACTAAACTAGCCCTCCCACTATAAAGAACTTTCAGAGAGAAAACTTTTTTCCATCAATGGGCAACAGATACTACATGGCTATGACCTCTGTATAAAGGAAAACTTGAGAGTTTAACCCCACAGATTTCAAGCTTCCTGTCTGTGACAATTTCCCAATCAACCACAACTCAGAGCTGGAGTCCTAGCAGCACATGAATTTTCACAATACTGAGGTGCAAATGATGCAAGTTCAGGTGAGCTGAAGTGGCTGGAATCTGTGGGCTGAAGCATCAGAGAGGATGGAGCTGTGCTTAGACATAGCTCTACAGTAAAGGTGAGGCTCCTGGCAGTGCACAAGGGCTGGGATATGTATGCACAACATGAGCCTACTCAAGTCTTACCAGATACCTGCAACTGAAGGGTTGTGTAGTACTGGAGCACTGTTGTTCATAAGGAAAGGCAGCGAAAGAAGTGCCTGGGGGCTTCCAGTACCACCACTGGACAGATTTCCTTAACACGTAGCTGAGATATGAGAAAGGCCTGGGAAGAAGAGGCACTCCTAACAAATCTGAAACCTAGGGAATGTAGAGTGGGGAATTTAAGTATTGCCATCTTATAGGATTGGGAAACACCTTGGCCTTCCCTTTCATCTATACTAACAAAGTGTGGAAGCAAGTCTAAGGAAGTTCAAGAGGATCAGTAACTAAACTTCCAGTTAAAATTTAAAAAATTAGAAAAAGGATAACAGAACTCCACACTTCTATAAGATATTGTCTATGATGTCCAGTATTCAATAAAATTGGACTTTTTCAACAAGGGTGCCAGGATGATTCAGTGGGGAAAGAACAGTCTTTTCAACAAATGATACTGGGACAACTGGATTGATTCGTGCAAAAGGATGAAGCTGGACTCCTACTTCACATCAAAAACAAAAATTAACTCAAAATAGAACAAAGACCTAAATGTAAGCCAAACATATATGTCTTAAGAGAAAACACAGGTGTAAATATTTTGAGCTTGGATAAATAAATGGTTTGGTGTCTATGACACCAGAAGTGTAAGAATTCAAAGAAAAAAGATTAGATCTACTGGACTTCATCAAAATTAAGCTCTTCTGTGCCTCAGAGAACACAATTAAGAAGGTGAAAAGGCAACTCATAAATTGGAAAAAATATTTGCAAATCGTATTTCTGATAACAGACATGTATCCAGAATATATAAAGAACTGTTACAACTCAATAATACCAAGACAAATACCCAGTTTAAAAATAAGCAAAGGGCCTGAATAGACAGTCTCCAGAAAAGATATACAAATGGCATTATGCACATAAAAAGATATTTTACATAATTAGCTATCACAGATATATAAACCAAAACCATAATAAGATGCAACTTCATATGTATTACAATAGCTGTGATCAGAAGAGAGATAACAAGTGAGAATATGAAGAAAACGTAGCCCTTATATGTTGCTGGTGGGGGTTGTAAAATAATGCAGTCAGCTTGGAAAACAGTTTGGCAGTTTTTCAAAATTTAAACATAGAGTTACCGTACGATCTACCAATTCCACTCCTATATATTTACCCAAAAGAAATAAAAACACACGTTCACACAGAAATTTGTGCATGAATGTTCATGAAAATATTACTCATAATAGCTATAAAGTGGAAACAACCCAAATGTCCATAAACTGATGAATACAGAAAAGGTAGTCTATCTATGCAAACATATTATTTGTTAATAAAAAGAAAAGCAATAATGATACATGCTGTCACACTAGATGCACCTGGAAAACATTACGTTAAATGGAAAAAGGCTATCACAACAGATGACATGTCGTATGATTCCATTTCTATGAAATGTCTGGAAGAGGAAAACCCGTAGACAACGTACATAGATTGGTGGAGAAAAGCAAAGAGAATGGCCACTAAAGGGCAGATGGTTTATTCTGAGGGTGAACATGAATATGTTCTAAAATTGATTGTGGTGATGGCACAACTCTGTGGGTATACTAAAATAATCATATTATTCACTTTAAATAAATGGTTGAGTATACTTTATCTCAATGAAGCTGTTGCTAAAAATTTTTTTTAAATTAATGATCACATAAAGAAACAATCATGGTCATGAAAAAAGCAGTAAACAGAACCAAAACTTAAATGGCCCAGAGGTTGGACTAAGCAAGCATATACTTAAAGGATTTATTATAAATATCTTCAAATATTTAAAGTAAATGTTCTGAATTAGTCATAAATGATAACCTCTCAGATAACTGCAGACAATAAAAATGAAAATAAATTCTAGAGCTAAGTAAATATTTTTAAGAATTAATCATCTTAGCAGATTAAAGATAGAAGAAAAAAGAGTCAGTAAATTAAGGACAAATCTGTAGAAATTATCAATTTCAAGAATAAAGGGAAAAGGTTAAAGAAAAATGAACAGAGTTTTAGAAACTTGAGTGACACAATATTAAACAATAAAGAGATTGCCCCAGAATTTTTTTTTTTTTTTTTAAGATGACTGGTAAGGGGATATTAACCCTTGGCTTGGTGTTGTCAGCACTACGTTCTCCCAAGTGAGCCAACCAGCCATCCCTATATAGGGATCCGAACCTGTGGCCTTGGTGTTGTCAGCACCACACTCTCCCAAGTGAGCCACAGGCTGGCCCAGAAAAAAAAAAAAAAAATTTAAATAGCTAAAAACTTTCATATTATGTGAAAATCAGTAACATTCTGGTAGCACAGCAAAGCACAAAGAGAATAAGTACAATCACCAAATACACGGAGGAAAGGTAATCGAATTGTAAATAATTAAAGAGACAATGAAGATCTTGAAAACAAGCAGAAGAAAAAGAAATAAACACTTTGTACAGGTGGGCAATGATGGCAATTACTGTTGACTTGTTATCAATAATAAAGGCCAGAAATAATGCAATGATACGGTCTATACATCAATGGGTTTATAGCATATGCAAAGATAAAAGATATAAGAGCAATAGTGAAAGGATGGGAGGTCACAAACAGAGCTATTTAGTGTTTAAGGTCATTATACACGAAAGAAGAAAGTGGAAATCTGGAAGTGAGGCTGTGAAGTGAGGAAGGATTTGCATAAAGACGACTATGTTTCAGAGATTGTTTAATTTTTGGACAGAGCTTTTCTTGTAATGCTAGGTATGGTGTAAGAAATGCAGGCATGTTAGTGAACGACATGGGCCTTGTCTCTATTTTCATGGCAGCGAGAGTCTTCAAAGGAAGGCATAGGAATAATACCAACGTTTACTTCATTTTAGTTGCAGTAAGTAAAAAGAAATATTGCAGTGCAGAATTCGCTTAAAAATTATAGGGACAATTATCTGTGATAGTGATACAACAGCAAGAGGGTTATCTAGCATTTAACAAATGATTCTATAAAGATGTTTATATCTATTTTCATTTCTAATTTTTTTGAGTTTCTAGGTAATGACTACCTTGCTCATCTTTGAATGTGCACGTGCCTAGCTAGGTGTCTGATGCATCACGCAGTGCGCCTTCGAAGATCATGAAACTATCAACAAGAGGAATAAATTCCACAATAAAATAATCCCTAAATAGATTATTGCCTTATCTCAAGTCTGAAAAATTAAGATGATGGGTAACTAAAAATTTCCTGGTTTGTAATGTAATATTCAGGTACATTTTTAAGATGCCCAGTTTAGGGGCAAAACAAAACAGACTTTTTATAGTCCTGGTTCTCCAAATGTCTTTCTCTGTTAATAATTTTAAGAATTAAGAGAAATTTAGTTTCCTCATAATCAGAAAATTTTCTAATATTTCCCTCATAAATTGTTGTTTTTTAATTTAGATCCCAGTATTCACTTGTTTCTCTTATTTGGCTTAATTTTAATAAGCCAGTAACATTAAATGACTTTTTAATTTTCTAAAAAAAGAGAACTTAGATGCCTGATTATATTGTGTTTATGATGCATGAAATTTGAAAATCTCTTTATTTAACCACATTTATTATATTTTACTTTGTAAAATAGTACAGAGAATAGCAAAATATTTATTATCATATTAACATATACACATTCCTTAAATTATCAAAGCTTTATAAGATTATTTTTCCCCTTAGATTATATGAGAATATTCAGGTATTTGAAAAAATCAATTTTCATCTCAAAGTTTTTTTTTTTTTTTCAGATGATTGGGTATTTCCTTAGTAGAGTATGATAACTCAGTAAATTTTTCTGAGTCCAGTAATCCATTTAAATACTTATCTGATCATTTTATTTTATTATGTTGGCATAGTTTTTTGGTTTTTATTTACAACTAAAGATGGAAAAAATAAACTTGTTCTGATAGTTTTTTAATGTTTAAATTAAATCCATTGACACAAACAGATGGCAAAGTAAATTGCTTACATTTCAATAAAATGCTTTCACCTTTCCATATATTAGCAATGGCATAACTTTAACACAGTGTAAAAGTGATTGTTGGGAAATTAGAATGGTTTGGTCAGGACCCTCACCTTGGGTCCGGTTGGGTATGGTTCAGCTCATCCTTTGTAAACAAATTGTGTGTGTGTGTGTGTGTGTGTGTGTGTGTGTGTGTGTGTGTTTAGTGTGCATGCGTGCCAATATATCTTTTTAGTTTTGTTGCTATTCTTGTGTTTGTCATAGTTTGTAAAGCAAGCCAGCTGAGTACTGCCTCAGGTGGCCGCCACACATACAGCCATGATTTCCAACCTGCTGCTTCCAAGGGCCTGTTTGCCTGTTACCTAGCTCATACACCTGTGTGTGATGGGTCTGGTGACCCAGCCTGGCATGTGAAGGGTTTGTGACCCAGTCTGGAACAAGATTGAGGGGTCCGTAAGCTCCAGACCCAGCCCTAGCTTGACAATTAGCCCAGTCAGTGCAGGATTATGGGCAGGTAAAAGAGCCCGACAACTGGAATAGTCCAGTAGCTTTACAATTGGCGTCACAAACAGGATTAAGAGCCCTACAATTAGCACTGTGGGCAGGATTCTGACATTAGCTGTAGCACGACAGTGATTACAATACATTTGACTCAATGGTAAATGAATAGCTGAATACCAAATCTTTCACCCCTAGGTTGTTTAAACTTATACCAACTGTTTTAATAGTTTTAGTTCCTAATCCATAGTTGACTGGTTCTATCACTTATCCCTTAACTTATCCAAAAAAAATTTTGTTGAGTCTTTGTGATTATGTGAGACAACAACATTTAGAAGTAAAATAAAACACAATCCTTGCCCTAAAGATTTTCACAGTTAGTTTGGGAAATTGGGAAATATATTTTCCTTTCTAATGTTTTATTTTTATTGCAATAAATTTATATTCCCTCTTTAAAAAATTAAGTTAATTATTTAAAAAGTCAACATAATAAGCAAATTAGAATTGAAGGAACAAACCAAGCCTGACACAAAAGGAGAGAACAAGTACAGTAACTACATGGTAAACACAGTTGTTGGACTTGAACACACAATTTGGGGAATCTCTTTTTAAAGAAAAAAATTTTCAAAAAAATCTGATAAATGCTACAATAGGGTTGGGTGGTGTTGGCCAAAATATGATATGGTTTCCTAAAATTGTATATTTATAATCATAATTGTTACTGGCAGACCAGGCTCGGCTTGCTCTCTTGCACTAAACAAATGACTCGAAGGTCCAAAACTTGGTGCAAGGATTGGAAGATTTATTCAGATAACTGGCATCTGGGGGAATGAGTCTTTTAAGACTCTGGTGGTGTTTCCCATCTTGTCCCTGATGACATATCTGGTGTCTTATAATCAGGAAGCCCAGGGCAGGATGGAGTCTGCATGACCGAGTGTCAGTATAATTATAAGACCTCTTTTCATCCCACCTAGAATGGGCATAGAGGGTCACAAGGAGAGGTCAAGAAATTAAAGACTGAAAGGAGGGAACCTCCTTAGCTGGGTGCTCACCAAATCCAAGTTGTACTTACTTTTACCCCAAATTATCTCCCTACCTTAAAGTTCTCAACTAAATGTCTAACCAAGCAAACAAATAGAAAGAGGAAGAGCAGGTACACTTTATCCTAGTCCCAATCAGTGGGGCCAAACTCTTCCTTATCCTTATTCCAATAAAACACAGTAATTGATAAAAGCGGTTCTCCCCACTGTTGTCAGCACAAAGATGAAAAGTACCAACTAGACTTAAATCAGAGAAACAAAGCACAGCTGGGAGCCCTGAGGGTGCACCTATACAGAACAGCAGAAGAGAGCTCAAAAAATCAGAAACAAAGCATAGCTGGGAGCTGTAGGACTACGTTTAGGCTAATGTCTGGAATCCTGTCGACATTGCCAATTGCAGTGCTCTTAATCCTGTCTGCTACGCCAATTGTAGAGCTAGGTGACCATGCCAGTTGTTGGGCTCTTTCACCTGCCAGTAATCCTGCGAAAACTGGGCCAATTGCCGAGCTAGGGCTGGGTCTGGAGCTTCCAGACCCCTCAAGCCCATTCAAAGACTGTTTCACAATACCTTCACATGCCAGGCTGAGTAACCAGACCCAACACACACCAGGCTGGGTCACTGGACCTCTTACACGCAGGTCTATGAGCTAGGTAACTGGCCAAAAGGTACTGGAACCATAGGCTGGAAAGCATGGCTGCACAGGGCAGACACCTGAGGCCAACACCCACCCACTTGCTTCACTAAAACTACTCTCTCTCTCAGGTACACAAGAATAGCAACAAAACCAGAAAGATACATTGGCACACATGTGCACTAACCCCCCCCCCCCCAAACAATTTGCTTACAAAGGATGTACTAAAACCACACCCAAGTGGACCTGGGGTAAGGGCCTTGACCAAACTATTCTATCTTCCCAATAGGAGCCCTCCAGGATTCACCTATATAGCAGCAGAAGCAATCCAATTGAACTGCAGGGATGGGCTCAGAAAATTGGAGAAAGGCAAAGAGAATTTTAGTGGCTTCCAGACTTCTAGTCACTGTGTGGCATGGGAATGAATCCCCACCTCTCTCATGAATCCCCTGTCAGGGGGAACGTGCTCAAGCAAGAACTTCACAGTGTAGGACTGGACTTCCCACCTCTGCTAGTTACCCACTGGGGCAAGCCATTGCTGGTCAGACAAAGCATGCTCCTCACAGGTTGAGAGAAGTTTAAGCTGTAGTTGTCTGGCAATCACTTTAAAGAGGGACAAAAGGGAACAAAAAAGGGAATAAAGTCTTCAGGGTAGACAAGACTTTAGTATTCTCTGGTGCCCAAGACTTTCCAATTTTTACTGGTGCAAATATTAGAGCAGCACATGTGCAACAATGGGAAAATCTCAAGGCCATTCCTGACACCCAGAGTCCCCTTACCTCCCAGTTTGGCTTCCCAAAGAAATGTTACTGAATTAGGCTCTTGGGTCCCAAAGTCATAGAAATGAATGATGCACCCAGAAGTAAAGCTATCAAAGCTTTATTAAAAGAGGAGATAGACTTACGTATGGGGGGGGAGGGGAGGTAGTCCCCTGAGGGAAGCTGTTCAGGGTCTTTTATAAGGAAAGGAGTTAAGGGATGCAGGCCAGTGTCACTGGAGGTGGTCCATTCTGTTCTTCCTGGTTGCATCATGGGCACATGTTCAGTTAGGGCTTTGGTCCTTGGGCCTGCTCAGTAGGTCCAAGACAGTGGTGGTGTTCATCATCACCAAGCCAGGAGGATCATTGTAGCGATCACCTTAAAGCTTAGTGTACATGCAGGAATGCCCAAAGGGGTCTTAAAGTTAATCTGTAATAATTTTTACAGTATTGTAAACAAGCCTCAGGGAGGGGTTTTGCATCTCAGTGATTACCTGTTCCTCTGTTATCTCAGTTTATTTTATCAGGTCAGGCCATGGGGTAATCAAGCGTCCTGGAGGGTCTCATGACTGAAGAATGGAAAAGTAACAAAATGTCCTCTGCAGGGAAAATGGAAGCAGTTTGGTTCACAGGTCTAGCCCTATTCTGTCTCCCATAATAATTTTCAGAACTCATCATTTGAGAATAGTTGAGAAATATAAGGATAGGATTAGCTTATTGATCTGAAATTGTCAAAAGGAGTTTAGAAACATCTGGTGATGCATAATTATAAAAAACATACACCTCTAGGTGTATATCAAACTGAGTGTACATCAACACGAATCACAAATAAAAATTAATATGCCCAACTATCTATTATGCAATTTATAACTAAAGGCTGTTTTTTCATATCTCAAAATTATGAAGAAGAAGCTGCCTTTGTGTTGAAATGTATTAGGGAAAACTCATTAGCTATTAACCATCTTAAAGGTAGTAATCACACCTAAATAGTCTGTATCTGGGATCAGCAAACATTTTCTTAAAGAGCTTGATAGTAATTTTTTTTTTTTCAGTTTTGTGGACCATACAGTCTCTGTTGTGACCACTGATTTCTCCTGCTGAGCAAAAGCAGCCACAAACAAACTGAACAAATGGGTGTGGCTGGATCTGGCCTGGGAGCAGTTTCCCACCCCTGTGTATGTATTCCCACAGTTAGCACTGTGGTGCATTGCGATGGTATCTCACTTAGTATTAGATGAAAAAATATGTCTTTAGCTAAAGAAAATGGACACTATGAATCATTGGATTTATTTCCTAGTTGTATTTTCTGGTAATGATTATAATTTTTAAATAGGAATTAGTAGGGGGACAAAACCACAAAACAAAGTGAAATCCTTTTATAACAAGCTATCCCAAAGTATGTCTCGTGATCACTCGTTCTGCAGGACGTGATCAGACATTATGTCAAAAAATTGTTCTGTGCTAAAATCAGTTTTAAAAAAGTGTCTTAAACATAGTTTAAATTTCCTTACTACAGCAATTATCAAAATAACATTATACGGTTATGCATTGTGATATCTGAGAGAAGCCGAAAGGTTCCTCAGCCTTATCTTAATACTAGACTCTATTTCCCTTCATTTTCTATATTGAAAAATAACAGAAATGGTGCATATGAATAGTTTGGTCTTATGTCATCTTAGTTTATAAAGCTCACTGATTCTTTATTATACAATCATAAATATTAATTTGAAATATTAAAAGAAAGCCCAGCCAAATACCAACAAAAGTATTGTTATTTGAAAATTATATGCACACAAAAAACACGATTTGACCAAGAAACAAAATATTTTATGTACTTTTTGTTCTCTTAACAATTAAAAAAATTTAACTTATCTTTGACTTTTGGGTATTAGACTATTACACCATCTTCATTTCATTGGAAAGTAAAGTTTATGAATTCGTGATGTTTACACTAAAACTCAGACAACTAATGTTAAAATATTCTAAAGTGGGTTTAGAAGAACATCAAGATATATTTTAGAAAAAAAAATGAAGATATTTAATAATTAAGGAAAAAAAGCATCACTCTAACTGTTTATATTTATAGTTTCAGATAGCTAGCAAATTTCTAGGAATGGTATTTTTAGTATTCATACTGCGAGATAGTGAGCCAAGATGCCAGGTACCACTCAAGCTTTATTAAAGAAATCTGCCAGGCTGTCCTCAAAATGGGGGACAGCAGCAGGTGTGGGGGAGATAGAGCTTATATAGTGCGCCAAGGGCTGGCTGATACCATCAAGGAGGGGCATTATGCTAATGTGGATCGGGGTGGAGAACTGCATCTTTGCAGAAGCAAAAGGGGTTTCTGTTTAAGTCAGGAGGCATCTCGTAAAGGGAAGGGGGGCTAGGAGGTGGGTGGTGCAATTTTGTACTTGGGCTTGTCTAAAGTGGCGCTGGTTATGTTGCAGATCTATTACACACATGTGTTGTAAACACAGTCTTTATTCACAGATAAAGAAATATGCAAATTTAAAGAAGACTGAAAAAAAAAGAAGAGAGAGAGAGAGAGAGAGAGAGAGAGAACCAGGAAATGTAAGGAGGGAATCTTTCTATGCAGGTCTAATGTGCCTTGAGGGAGTCACAGGTCAACACTGCCTATGAGTAATAAACAGGGGCTACCTCATCTGCTTTTTCAGAATCCTCTCTTCCAAGGTGGTGAAAGTCAGTCTCATTATTTTTCCCAATATTTAGCTGAAATTTTCCTGATTTCTAAAGGGAGTTATTTTCACATTTATATATTTTAAGGTATATTTCAACATCATGAGAAAAGAATGAGCTGAGATATTGGTCATGAGAATTTAATATGAAGGACTTGAGAAAAGACAATTGAAACTTAATAATAAAGACAACTGCTGTGTTATACTTTATAATAACAAAAGAAAGTGCACTTTAAGGAAAGAACAAGAAAGAAGAGGATTGATGATGGGAAGAGATTAAGATGAAAATAGCATCTTTTGGAGATAAAATGACTTCACAGAAAGCTCAGCAAAATAAAAAAATAGACATAATAAGGGAATTCATCAAGATCTAATAAACACAAACTTTAAGAGTTAATAATATTTCTCTGTACCAACAATAACCAATCTGAAAATATAACAAATTTCATTATTATCAATAAAAGATGTAAATATATCTTTATAACTATGTACTCAAGGATATGTAGAACTATATACTGAAACAAAACAGTGTTAAAGAATATAGCAGATAATTTCATGCTCTTGGGCAAGATGCCACAATATTATAAAAATGTCAATTACCCCCAAATAATCCGTAAATCAAATTTCCCACCAATTAACATTTCTTGTGGACTTTTGGAATTGTTAAATTTATTCTAAAACTTATAAGAAGATTAAATATTCATAATAATAAATCTGCCTTAAACAACAACAGTGAAAAGAGCAATATTATAGTAACATAAAACCACTCTAATAAAATCTGTATCTGTTGGCAGAGGACCAGAGAAAGGCCAGTAGTATGGATTAGAGATATCAAAGGTAAGTATATGTCTTTACAGAGTTTTTTAAAAAAATATTTAGATATTTAATTGTTTTTATTTAAATTTATTTATTTTTTAATTTTAAAAATGTATTTAAATATTTTAAAGAAATACAATAGTAAGAAAAATAGAGTAGTAAACCCTCATGTTCCCATCTAATTTTCATCTAAAATCAGTAGGGTTCAAAATAGTGATTCTCTAATTATGTCATTTCCTATTTATTTATTAGTTGGAATACTTCTATAAAATAAACTTTTCTGTCTGCTTGTTGTGTCAACTTCAAGGAATTGTAGTTGTTAAATCTTCCCCCCCTCCCCACCCGGTTTTGGTAACGGGCCACAACCTCATTGTATATCGACAAAATAAAATATATCGACAAAATAAAATTAAGAAAGAAAAAAAAAAAAGAAAAGAAAAGAATCCACTGAAGATGCCAAAGCTCTGTGTTTTAGTGTCACTTGGAATATCTCCTCTCTGAAGGTGATGTCAATTGGATACATTGTTAGGTTTGTTTGTTTCATTTTACTGAAAATCGTTTTGGAGTTCAATGAGCTCTCTTATCATCTCACCTGTACAGCTCATTCCCTTATCTACTTTTAGTTGCCTCTTCTTGTTTCATGAAGGCCATGTTTTCTAAAAGGCACATTAGGTGAATGTTCTTCTGTGTCCCCATTATAAATATTTTTTGCTTTGAAAGGCAAAAAAACAAATAAATAAATAAACTTTTCACTCATCATCATTAAATAAATTCTTATATGATCAAATGAATATAATTGCAACTGTCAGAAAATCACTTTAAGGGCCAGCCTGTGGCTCACTCGGGAGAGCGTGGTGCTGATAACACCAAGGCCATGGGTTCAGATCCCATATAGGGATGGCCGGTTTGCTTACTTGGGAGAGCGTGGTGCTGACAACACCAAGTCAAGGGTTAAGATCCCCTTACCGGTCATCTTTAAAAAAAAAAAAGAAAAAGAAAATCACTTTACCATGTTATCCTTTGTCTGTTTAAAAATTGCAGTAGTAATTGCCATGTACACAATCTATATATTTCCTTTGATTTTTATATGACCCTAAATCCGTTCTCATTGAGAAAATATTGTCACAATGAGAAAATGTACATAGTGGAAAGTGTCATCATCCCCAGATTGGCTAGCAAGAGAAAAAAAAAAAAAAAAAATCAAGGATCACCGATCTGGAGTAATCTCATCTCACAGCATGAAAACTAAAACTCAGAGAGCAACCCCAGCTCCTACAGCTAATTTATGTCAGCATTTAGACTGGGGTTTTCTAGCTTCTAATGGTGTGCTTTTTGCTTTTTGATTTGTAAAAAGTGCCTTTGTAGCATGGCCTGTGTTCTCCTTAATGCTTCTAGGGGAATACTTGACAAAAAGAAGGAAATGGTGTTTACCAAGGATATCATAACAAATCTATTGGTGAAGATAAGGTAGATTTGTTATTTTCTCCTTCTCCACACCTATTCTTTTTTTTTTTTTTTTTTTTTTTTTTTTTACACTTGGGATGCCTTTTTTTTTTTTTTTTTTTTTTTTTTCTTTTTTAACCTTGGAATGTCTTTTTTTTTTTTAAGGATAGTTTTGCTTTATATAGAATTCTTGACAGACAGCATTTTCTTTGAACGTATCATTCCAGTACCTCTAGCCTCCATGGTCTCCAGTAAGACATTAATTGTTGATCTTATTCAGGATGCCCTGCCATAGCAAATAGCTTCTCTCTTTTTGCTGTCAGGATTCTCTTTGTCTTTGTGTTTCAACAGTTTGATTATGATGTGTCTAGGTATGTATCTTTGGGTTTATCCTCCTTGGAGTTCGTTGAATACCTTGGACGTACAGTTTAGTATTTCCACAAATAGAGAAGATTTTGGCCATCATCTCTTGAAGTATTCTTTCTGCTATTTTCTCTCTCCTTTTTTCGGGATTCCCTTTGGGCATATGTTGGTACACTTGAGGTTGTCCCACAGGTCTCTGAGGGTCTATATTCATTTTTCTCCATTATTTTTCCTTTCTGTTCCTAAGACTTGACATAATCAATTATGCTACTTTCAAGACTGCTCATTCTTTCCTCTACCAGTTCCAATTTGCTGTTGATCCTCTGTAGTGAATTTATTTTTTTTTATTTTAGTTTTTATATTTTTTAACTGCAATTTCACAAATGATGTAAACAGTGTAGTAAGTCAAACATTTACTTAGTGTACTAAGTATGGTTTTCCTCAAAGACTTTCTCTTTTGACTGTTTTTTTTTTTTTCCTCTGCATACATGCCATCATTTTCTGTTTTTTTGTGTGTCACCTAATTCTTTGGAATTTTACATGAAATAATGAGTCAACACTTGAAATCAGATTATTTCTCCTCCACAGGGTTTTTGCTGTTCTTGTTGTTTTTCCTGTTTTTTCCTATAGTGACTATCCTGGAATAATTCCATAGAGTCTGTATTGTTTGTCACATGTGTCTACTAAGATCTCTGCTCAGTTATCCTTTTTGTCTGATAATGTTTGATCAGAGTTTTTCTTAAATGCTTTGAACCAGTAAATCTCCCAGCCATTGTGAATAGGGTCTTTATGTGTTCGGGTATATTTTAATCAACTCAGCAGGCAGCATACATCTTTAACAGCTCTGCTTTAGCCTTCACTTCCTGCGTGTGTACAGCCTCAAGGTCAGTGAGAAATGAAAGATTACAACATATTGTCATTAAATGCAAAATCTAAAAAAGTTGATCTCAGAGAAATAGAGAGTAAAATGGTGGTGAACAGAGGCTGGGATGGAGAGGAAAGGCATGATGTTGGTCAAAGGATACATAATTACAGTTAAATAGGAGGAATAAAGCCACTGTTTTGTTTGTTTGTTTGTTTGTTTGCATATGCACAACAGTGTTGTTTAGCAAATCTTGAGCCAGGTCAAATGAAGACAAGCAGAAAGGTGGGAACTTTTCAGGTAGGTGACAGATACATCAAATTATCACAATATTTTGAGGATACACTCTTGAAGAGCTCCAAACTTTTTTGCTCTTGCCAATGGCTAGAAGACTGCTTGTTTTCACAACTGCCATAATTATTAGGCTGTTGAATTTCAAGAGCACAGCTGAGCTAGGGAGATGGAAATGAAAATAGAGCATACTAAAATGCCAAAAAGTTTGTTCTTATGAGAGCTAGCCATTTTTGTTGAATAAATTTTTCTCAGATTTTTGGAAGTCTTGGTTAATTTCTAGGGTTCTGAAAATTAATATTGACAATTTTTATCGGTGTTCTCACAGCTTTCAAGAAGGGGCATATTTTCAGAAGTCCACCA
>NW_007728911.1:203287-204490 GCF_000696425.1 Galeopterus variegatus
TAGAGCATACTAAAATGCCAAAAAGTTTGTTCTTATGAGAGCTAGCCATTTTTGTTGAATACATTTTTCTCAGATTTTTGGAAGTCTTGGTTAATTTCTAGGGTTCTGAAAATTAATATGGACAATTTTTATCGGTGTTCTCACAGCTTTCAAGAAGGGGCATATTTTCAGAAGTCCACCATTCTGGATCTGCTTCTCTGTGTAGAAATTGAACATACAGTAGATTTGGATTTATAAATGAGTGAAGTAGGGTAAATTCTTTTGAAAAAGGTATTTATAAAAGTAAGTTATTATGTGGAGAAGAATTCAAGTTGTTTTCTTTATGCAACCATGTACAAGTGGTTTACACGTGTTTTAAACATTAAATATGAAAGGTTAAAGTGTAAAAAGTAGTCAGTTAATGCATATTGTATATAAAATATATTTCTGATGTATAGCTAAAAAAGAAATTCCTAAATTTCCTAGAGTAATTTTTATGTACTCTGATCTTCTCATTGCTACTGAAATATGCTCCAGGGCAGAAAACAAAAGGGAGTTGATCTCCACCCTTTTATCAGCATAATAACTAACCAACTCGCATGATAATGGCATTAACTCATTATGAGAGCAGAGTCTTTATGACCTAATCACCTCTTAAAAATCTCAGTTCTTAATATCATTACAATGGCAGTTAAATTTCCACATGAGTTTGAGATGAGACAAGCAAGCATTTTGTCCCTGACCCACCAAAACTTTGGGGCTATAGGGATGAAATGAACATATTTTATATTTGAGAAGTTCAAACTTTAAAGTCTCATCTAAATCAGAAACAGGTGAGACTCAAGGTGAGACTCATGTTTCCTCCTGAGGCAAATTTTTCTCCAGGTGTGAGCCTGTGAAAGCAAAACAACTTACATGCTTCAAAATTACAGTGGTAAAATGGGCATAGGATAAATATTTCCATTCCAAAGGGAAGAAATAGGCGAGAAGAAAGAGCAGCTCTCATAGGTTGGAATCTTTTACCTGTAGCTTTCCCAAGTTGACACTGTAAGCTGATAATTCTACACTTCTGGATTCTTAGGAGTGGCCCCACTCTCACAGCTCCACAAGTGGGGGATCTCTGTGGCAGCTTCTACCCACATTTCCACTCAGCACTGTTTTATTAAAGCCTCTTTATGATGGCTCCACCCCTGAGACAAGTCTCTGCCTGGGCCACCAGGGTGT
>NW_007728911.1:205344-206444 GCF_000696425.1 Galeopterus variegatus
GTCTGTGATGGGAGGAAAAGCTTCAAAGGTATCTGTAATGCCTTTGGAGTCATTTTCCCATTGTCTTGATGATACCTTCTGTCCATACTTATCTTTTCAGCAAATATTCAACTGGCCACACCCTTGGTTTTCTCTCCTGAACATGCTTTTTTATTCATTATATGGTGAAGCTGGAATTTTCAAAATATTATGGTTCTATATTCTTTTAAATTCATTTTCTAAGTCATTTATTTCCTCTCACATTTACTGTACGTAGTTAAAAGTGGAAGCTCCTTCAATATTTCACTTAGAATTTTTTCTGCCAGATACTAGTTTATCACTCTTAAATTTCACTTTCCATAAAGCCGTAAGGCTGGACACAATTGAGCCAAGACTCTGCAACTATTTAACAAGGATGGCCTTTACTCCAGCTTCCAAAACCTTGTTCCTACGTTCAACTGAGGCTTCATCAGAATGACCTTTATGATCCATATTTTTACCAACATTCAAGTCATGACCACTTAAATAATCCCTAAGAAGATGTAGGTTCTTTCTAGTTCTGCGGTCTCCTTCTGAGCACTCACCAAAATTGCCCTTAATTGTCCATTCACAGCAACCTAGGTTTTCATCTAGTCTGCTCCTTCAAATTCTTCCAGTCTCTAGTCATTACACAGTTCCGAAGCCGCTTTCACATTTTCAGGTATTTGTTATAGCCACGGCCCAACTTTTTGATACCAATTTTCTATCTTAATTTACCTTGGGTTACTATAACAGAGTATCTGATGCTAGATAATTCGTAAAGAGCAGAGATTTATTTTTTACAGTTCTGGAAGCTGGAAGGTCCAAGAGGACGGCATCGGCTCTTCTGAGGGCCCTTGTGCTGCATCATCCCGTGGTGAAGGCAGAAGGGCAAGCAAGTGTGCAAGACAGAGGGGGCAGGAGGTTGAACTTTATCCTTTTATCAGATGCCCAGTCCTGTAATAAGTAATCCATTCCCTTGATAATGACAATAATCAATCTATGAAAGCAGAGTCCTCATGACCTAATCACCCTTTAAAGGTTCCACCTCTTAATATCATTATGATGGCAATTAAATTCCAACATGAGTTTTGGAGGGGACA
>NW_007728911.1:207294-208953 GCF_000696425.1 Galeopterus variegatus
ACACATGCCTGATTTAATTGCCCACAGTAAAATGTGTACAAGCATGCACAGCATTCCAACCATAGTGATACATGTTGTTTCTAAATAAATAAATATTTCTAAATCTACATTCCCTTACTAATGACTCATTCCTTTAATGAGAAAAATATTGTAATTTTTCTAAAATTCATTCTCTACTGAAACAAATCTTAATTTTTGAGAATATAGAAATTATATTGACTTTAAATCTCTTTTATTAGAGAACCAGTATATCATTTGCTACACAGAGTTAATTAGACCAGTTAATATTAAAATGTTGGAAAAGTAACAGGACAACTGCAATTTCTCTACTGCTCTCAACTCAAAGCACTTAATGTGTTTTAATGGGTTAAAAACAACCTTCTATTATTTGAAATATTTCATTATGTCACCTACTTACCATAATAGTTCAAGTAGCTGAGACTTATTTGAATATCTACCTGGATTTCTGAAAGTTCAATTAGTGATTTTATTTGTCTATCAGTATGCAACTCATATTTCAAGTTTTTATATAGGAAAAAAAAATGCAAGCAGGATAGCTTCAGGATGTTGAAATAATATTGCTAACTCCCAGGTCAGTCAGTGTCAATTTTAGGGGGAAGAAGAGGTAAGTATGGAAACTTTTTTCTTTTCTTTTCTTTTAAAAAGAAGCCAGTAAATAGAAATTATTCTTTCTTCAGAAGTAGAAAATGATTTTTCAGGATACCTCAGATGCTGAAGTACTTGTCACTCCGGGCCTTTAAAATCCACTTCAACGATGCAAGTGTTCAGTTCACTTTCTTTCACTTTCATGAGTGATTCTTCGTAAGGAGGGAGCCATGTGCTTTGTGGAAAGAACAGGTTGAACATTTCAGATCCACTGAAGTACTCGCATTATATTTACCGTTGACTTAAGTAATGTTTTCTTACATTGAGGATAATATTAAAAGTCAGAGTCAATGTTGATTTATCGACATAAAGAAACCACTGAAAATTAAAAGAGTATATTATTTTTAAAATAAATGAATATAATTTTCAGTTGTCAAATCAGTCATCTTTAAATGACATTATTTGAAAACTTTAGGATTGTAAAAAATTAAGTTCAAAAAGAAAATAACTTAAGGAAGACAACACAGTATATTAAAGTGAGTATATGTGGCACTTTTCTGGGAGCCATAAAAGAAAATAATGAAAGAAGCAAAATGCGTATAAATATTTCCTCACTTACAGGAAACAATCACATTTCCCAGGTAAATGTAGAGGCTTAGGTTTAAAACAATTTAACTTGACAGAAGACATGAAAAATTTGATGTAAAGCAAATAGGACAGGTTTCACTGCTCAAGTCCTGGTAGCGCAAACTCATTCAGTGGTAGCCCAGCCAATTGCAACCCAGCTGACACTGGAACGATTCAGACATTAATCCATTTATGTAGTTGCATGGCAAGTCAAAGCCTTGGTGATACTGATAAAACATTTTGTGTTTCCCAGACATAGTACTCTCTCAATTTTGAGAAAGAAATATCAAACAAAATGTATCTGTGAAGCTTCTGTGAAATTTGATGAGGTCAGTTTTGTGTGCACTTGTTTTCTATTAAAAAAGTAGAAGTTAAAAAAATTAAATAGTTTATTTTAAAATTTTTAAATGCATTAGAGACTAATAT
>NW_007728911.1:209115-210223 GCF_000696425.1 Galeopterus variegatus
CTCTCAATTTTGAGAAAGAAATATCAAACAAAATGTATCTGTGAAGCTTCTGTGAAATTTGGTGAGGTCAGTTTTGTGTGCACTTGTTTTCTATTAAAAAAAATAGAAGTTAAAAAAATTAAATAGTTTATTTTAAAATTTTTAAATGCATTAGAGACTAATATAATAGGCTGAGCATGTGTGTGTGTGTGTGTGTGTGTGTGTGCACCCTCAGTGGCACAAGTATTTTACTAATGAAGAAAAATGATAGGAAAGTGAAAATATAAATATATATATATAATATGCATTGTAATTACTTGCATAAAAGAATTAGATGAGTTACCTGATACATATTATATGTAGACTTGAGAAGTTAAATTAGTCTGAATGATTGTCACCTCTCTAGGGATGTGACATTTGATCTGAGACTTGAAACACTGAAAGGAACCAGCTGTGCAAAGTTTCTGGAGAAGACAGCTTCAGGTGGCAGCCCCATGAAGCATTAAAACACTTCTACAGGAAAACACTCACTCTGTGCCTTGATAGAAGGTGAATTGAACAATAGCTTAGTGAACACAAGTGAGATAATGTATATCACATAGTTTTCGCAGTATCTAAAATCCTATCTCAAATACAGTAGCTATTCTTATTGTTAATAAATATGTACACACAGAATCTGCCAGGCAGTGTTTATAATGCCATTCGTATTTATAGGAAATCCATTCTTGCCATTTTAGATATTGACTAGGAATTGTTTGCATTGGCTGATCTCACACTCTAAATAAAATACACACTAAGGACTGGGGGAAAAGGTGACATTTTAAAATATACCATGCTATAATTTATTTAATAGAAAAAAAAAAATCTTCCGATGGACATGAAGCTACATAGTAGTGATAGATTTGTAGAGCCCAAGATGGCTGCACCCTAGGATACTTTTTAATCAGCACTAATTGAAAAAGAAATTTACTGCTGGGAAAGGGGCATCTTCTCCAAGAAAGAAAGTAATCAACTCTAGGTATGACTTTCTATTTAATAGAAAGCAGTAAATGTACCAAGTTTTCACTTAAACTTTTTCTTTAAAAAACACTTAATTTTCTAAATGTCTTTCTAGAATTTGATAAAACAC
>NW_007728911.1:211180-215116 GCF_000696425.1 Galeopterus variegatus
TATATCCCAAATAGCATTCTACTAATTTCAGCATAATTCTCTTTTAGGTAGGGAATGTCATATTATTCTCTCTTCATTGTCAACATGTGTTCTAAGTAAATAAAGGGAAGTAAATTTCCATATCTATTTTTAGAAAAAGGCTACAATCCATACTAATTTTTCCTTATTTCTCTTCTGAACACATGGAAGATGTATCCTAAATATACAAAATTAACTTTTCATTTGTATGTGGGTTTGAATTTTTCCTTAATCAAATGCTATATTTGACTGAACGTGAGAAAACATTCTAGGTATACTAAAAGACAAATAAAAGTAAACATATTCCTCTTTTAAGGTGATCTCTGTTCTATGATATACCTAATATTCCTGATAATTCAGCCAAGCAATTCTAGGAAACAGGACCCACTTGGAAAATAAAAAAGTTGAAGTGCCTCAAAGACGTTATAAGGTAACCATTCATTTTCTGCTTGCCCCCCTAATCTTTTGTGTTTATCTCTTCAGCTCAGAAATATTACCTTTAATTTTACCAACCCACTGCATTCTGCCATGGACTTGCAGGGGTTGATATCTCTGTAGAGTGTTTAGTTATACCTATTGTTTGATTTTGTTTATAGTTATTGCCTTGGGTGATTCATCACTTGAACTCCAAGCCTATTAAATACCAATTCCAGAGTGTCATATATTTGTTACAGAATTTATATTTCTCATCCACATAAATCTTCCTGGGTATATCTATTACCTACTCTTCTTGAGCAAAGTTAAGGTATTAATTTTCTGGGGTTTATAATATGGAATAATTGATATGAAGTAAGGTATAATTAATTCATAAAATATCCATTTATTTGCTCAAAATATTTATTGCATACTTACTATGTGTCTAGCACTGTTTCCAGTGCCTAAACAAAACAGAAAAGCAGTCTCTATCTTCCTGTATATTTATTCTAAAGGATAAAGACAGACAAAAACAAGAAAAATAGGAATATTATAGACTACATATAACAAAGGATAAAGATAAAGCATGAAGAAGGGATATTACAAGTTGGGGTTTTTTTATGCAAATTTGACAGAAAGACTAGGGAAGGCCTGAGAATGTGATATTTTTAGTAAAGGCCTATAAGACAAAAGCCCTTACGATGGAGCATGCCTGGTATACCCAGTGAGCAGTAAAGAGAAGACTGGATGAGTGAGGTGGAAAGAACAAGAATGGAAATAGTAGGATCAGATCGATGTGGTGATAGGGAATCAGGTCATAAGAGTTTGCAGGATCTCGTAAGTACTTTGATTTTTACTATGAGGGAACTACAAAGCCATAAAAATTTTTATGGAAAAATAAAAACGTGATTTCTTTTATGAGGTACATGTTAAAGTTCAGGCTGCTGTATTGAGAAATATTTGGGCAGCCGTATCAGTCTGCTTTTGTCTTGCTGTAACAGTATATCTGAGACTGGGTAATTTATAAAGAACAGAGGTTTATTTGGTTCACAATTCTGGGACAGCTGCATCTGGCACGGGCCTCAGGTTGCTTCTGCTCATGGTGGAAAGTGTCAGGCAGCTGGCGGGGACAAGCAGATCACATGGCGAGAGGAAGCAAGAGAGAGGAAGCAAGAGAGAGAGAGAGAGGAGTTGCCAGGGTCTTTTTAAACAACCAGCTCTCATGGGAACTAACAGAGTGAGAACTCACTCATTAATCCCCCCTCCCCCAGGGAGAGCATTAATCCATTCATGAGGGATCCGCCCCCGTGACTCAAACAGCTCCCAACACTGCCACATTGGGGATTAGATTTCCACATGAGTTTTGGGGGAACAGCACATTCAAATTCTATCAGAGGCTAAAACAGAAGACTGGATAAATGGCTACTGCAATAATGCAGTCCAGGGATTCTGGTTTCTTACACCAGGGTGAGAACAGTTGTCAGGGTGAAAATGGTCAAATTCCAGATATATTTTGTAGCATACTGTCATCTTGACTTACTGCACACCGGATCTAGGGAATGAAAAAAAGAGAAGAATCAAACATGATAAGATTTTGGACTAATCAACTGGAATGATCTAGCTGGCATTAGCTGAGATGGGATGACTCTAGGAAAAGCAGAATTGGGGACTGAAATATGAAGAGTTCAATTTTTATAAGTGATGTGTACTAGCTACTGAATTAAGGAGTTAGAGTTAAAATCTGGAGTTTAGATTAAGAGTCGGGCCTGGAGATATACATTTGAACGTCATTAGTATCAGAATTCTATTAAAGCCATAATTCTGGTTAAAACCATCCAGGGAGTATGTGTAAACAGAAGAGAGACTGAGTAAAGCATTAAGCTCAAGGTCATTTAATATTTAGTAAGTGGGGTAATCAGAAATTAGAAAAATATATTATACTAACAAAGAGTTGCCAAAATGGAGGGAGAAAAGTCAAGTGACTGTGATGATATCCTGAAAATCATGAGAAAAAAATATTTAAGAACCAAAGAGTAATCCCCTGTGACACTCAGGTATGATAAGGACTGAAAAATATCTACTGGAGTTAACATCTTGAGGATAATTGGCAATATTGGCAAGAGCAATTTAGGAGGTGAGGAAGAGCTACACTGTTTTTGTTTTTGTTTTTGTTTCTAATTAGTTCAGAATCTTTCCATTCCTCCAAGTGGAAGGAAATTCTCTTTATGTAGAACTTCCTAATCATTTAACTTTTTTTTACTATCACCACCAAATATTTAAGCATCCAATGATTCTTTCTACTTGGACCTGGGCAAATTTACTGTGAGAGACCTCTATAATTTAATTTCTTTATTTTCAAAAGCAATTTTTTGACATTTTAATTATATCCCATACTCTGAAATAGATATCAGTTTCTTCATATGTCCCATTATTTGATAAAATATGAAAATTACTATAACAATGATCTCAGCAATTAATAATGGACTCTGGCTTTTTTCTTTCTTCTCCTCCCTCCAACCACAGGAGGTGACTCCTTTTCTCACTCTTTTGAACACAGCTTTGTCTTATTCCCTATTTGCTCTAAAGGTAAAATTCAGTTGTATAACATAATTACACTGTAAAAATAAATTCTTTAATTATACTGAGCTACACTGATAGGAAGCCAGTGATGAAACTTTAAATAAAAGCATATAATTAAAGGAATGCTGAAAATATGAAAAAGATGTATTTGGGTACTTCTACACATGGGATTTAATGCTACTACTTAATCACGATTAATAAACATATGAGAGAGCAACACAATGTAAATTTTTTTCCTCAACTTGTAACTGAGAGTTAGATCGCAGAAGCAGGATTTATTGATGATTCATGGAAATCAATTTTAAGGATATAAACAAGGATTGTGGTTATCAAGGCAAAATTAAGCATAAAAACATATTGCCTGTGAGGCAGAACAAAATCACTTCTTGCAGGGAACAATATTGCAGAGTCTCAGCATGAGCTTTGAATTCTATTTCAGGGAAAAGACTGAGAAAAAGAAAACACATTAATAATAAGCTTCTGTCCATGATCACAGAAATCTAAATTTCCTGACTTGGATATGTGTTGTGTAGTAAAAAAATTACACTTGCTATATGTTTTTAAAAAGTTAATCGTTACCCTGTTTCCACTATTAAATTACCTTTTATGCATCTATTTATCTTAAAAAATAAATCGGTTATTATGATTAAGTACTAGGACTATTTTTTTTATCTCCCTTTGTTAAGTTGGCATAAAGAGCAACACTGTTGTTTTGCTTTTTATGAGTCATATTGGAAAAGAAACATTTTGTTTTTAAAAGTTTTTATGGTAGTATTTGGGGTAGCTGATGGTCTCATGGCACATTGTAATAACGTATTTTTGTAATATCAAGTAATACTTTGTTATCCATTTCTCCTTGAACATATGTGCCTGTGGTATCTCTTCTCTCTCCCGTCTGCTGTAACTGTATTGCTTTAACTCAGA
>NW_007728911.1:215126-221228 GCF_000696425.1 Galeopterus variegatus
AGAAACCGCAAGCAATAAATTTCATTTTCTTTATAAATCACCCAGTTCCAGGTATTATGTTATAAGCAACACAAATGGACTAATACATTCTCTTTCATGCTGGGTTATTTGATCAACTGGATAAGAAGTCCCCTTACTATCCCTGACGGTATCTATACTTATTTAGCTGCTTTGGCATCAATTTTTGGAGAGAACTGATTCTTTATTGCTTCCCTGATGCTAAGATTATTTAGAAAAGAATATGGCATGACCCTAGCCGATGTTTTGAACTTGTTAGACCACCATGGTCTTGTGTTCCACTTTCACTTGTTTTTAATCATAAAGAAAACCTACCAACTAAACTGTAGAACAGTTTCCACCTGTATAATATCATTTTCTCTCATTTAATTTTAATAATATATGACTAGATTTGCAAATAAGTTTAGCTGCTAGCTTTCTGTTGAGAAAATAGAATAATTTAATCAGGCTCCCTCATGCCTTAGGTCTGGTTGGGGGTGGTATGGCACATTCTTTGTAAATAAGTTGTGTGTGTGTGGGTGGAGTTAGCACGTGTGTGCAATGCCATGGTTTGGCTGGCATCTATTACCTCGGGTGTCCTCTTGGCGCAGCCATGCTCTAGGACCTATGGCTCCAAGGACCTTTTGACTGGTTACCTAGCTCACAGACCTGCATGTGAGGGGTCTGGTGACCCAGCTTGGTGTATGAGGGGTCTGGTGACCTGGCCTGGCATGTGAGGGGTCTGGTGACCAAACCTGGCATGTGAGGAGTCTGGGGAACCATACTGGCATGTGAAGGGTTTGTGGCCCAGCCTGGACAATGGGCTTCAGGGGTTTGTGAGCCCCAGACCCAGCCCTAACTTGACAATTGGCCCAGTCAGTGCAGGATTATGGGCAGGTAAAAGAGCCCGACAATTGGCATAGTTGGCAGGATAGGATTCTGAACAGGTGCAGGAGCTGAAAGCCCTTGGAAGAAGGAGAAAATGTGGCTGTCCTTGAGCATGTGGTACCCAGTAGCCACTTTTCTACTGACTGAAGCCTGGTTTCTGATTACTATGCTGTAAACTAATTGAGATTTGTGGCAGAAAGCAGAGTTGTTGGAAGCACAGATGATTATCCTGGAGGATGACGTGCAGCGAGTGGCCACTCCTGCCTCTCACACCAGGGAGGACAACCAACCCAGTGGTGAGTTGGGGGAAACCATGCGTCTCCAGGTACTACCTGTTGTGCATGAGAAATTGAGACACTAGCAGCTTATGGGACCAGATGGACAACCGGTGGGTGATCCACAGGTGACCCAGTTCCCCACCTATGTCCCATATACCCAGGCTGAACTGGTTGACTTGGAGAGACAGTTCAGGCAGAAACATGAGAAGAACCTGACTGCTTGGCTGCTGCAGTTATGGGACCTAGAGGTGGATAGTGTGATGTGCTCTGGTGAGGAGATGGAGAAGTTGGCCTCCATTACCATGCACCCATCCCTGAGGCAGCAGCTGCAGAATGGCTGCAGATATGCACAAGGGTGAGCGAATCACTCCTTAATGGACTGGGTGAATGCAGCTGCACAAACCATGTGGGCAAATGCTGGAGAACTGCCCAAGATTGTTAGTAAATGGCAAACATATGCTGAGCTGGTCCAAATAATTCGAGAGCTGGGAATGTGGGAGTCCATGTTTAATGTGAACACTCGTGACCTGGACGATAAAAATTTTACAGGCAGCATGAAAGACATAGTGCTGCAAAATGCCCCGTCAACATCCTTTGGGTCACTGATGGCCATACTGGCCCCATACACTGGTCATCCTATACAAGAGGTAATGACCATGACAGCCGGCTTGGGTGAAGTAGAGGATAGCAGACAAGTAAAAGGGGTCTGAAAGGTGGCTAAGACCAAACCCCCAAGAAATACTCAGGATTTGATCCCAAAAGGACCAAGCAAGGTTAGCCATAAGCAGATGTGGCTTGACTTGCTTGCAGCAGGGGTTGACAAAAAGAAAATTAACCAGCAGCCAAATGCAGTCCTGTTTGCTTTGTGGCAGCAATTGCACCCTGAACAGTGTTTCCCCAAATGTCCAGAAACAAGTAGCAAGGTACGCTCAATGGATTTAAAAGATTTTTTGGTTGCTCCCGAGGAGGTGAATGAAATGTTCCATTTCAATTAGAGAGCAGACCAAGGTACTCGTCTTTGTGGGGCAGGCAAGGACTGGAGGCCTCATGTTGAGTTGGCAATATATTGGTCAAGGACAAATGTGCAGTGGGTGTTGACACTGGTGGATACAGGTGCAAAATGTAGCTTGATATATGGCAATCCAGATAAATTTCCAGGGGCCACAGTTCATATAGATGGCTATGGAGGACAAACTACTGAGGCCAAAGCTATGTCACTGCCATTGGGCATAGGAAGATTACCTCCTCATGTATATACTGTATATATATATCTCGTATAGCTGAATACATCTTGGGTATGGATGTACTTTGTGGTTTGCACCTGCAAACAACAGTTGGAGAGTTTTGGCTGTGAATACGGACAGTAAAGCCTGTGTTATGAGGATATGCTAAACATGACCCACAGGTGTTACCCAAGCCAAGATGTGTAGTTAATGTAAAGCAGTATTGCCTATCAGGAGGACATGCAGAGATAGGTGAAACTATATTGGAAGTAGAGAAATTTGACATTTTTCGTCTGGCTCATAGCCCATTTAATGCTCTGGTATGGCCAGTGAAAATGCCTGATGGTTCCTGGAGAATTACTGTAGATTATCAAGAACTGAACAAAGTAGTGCCTCCTTTGCATGCAGCTGTGCCTTCAGTTCATGATTTGATGGATCAGCTGATGACTCAGCTGGGATCTTATCATTATATACTGGACCTTGCAAATGCTATTTTCTCCTTTTCAATCTTGGCTGATAACCAAGATCAGTTCACCTTCCCTTGGGAAGGAAAACAGTGGGCTTTTCAAGTATTGCTAAAAGGTTATCTGCATAGCCCAACCATCGTCATGGTTTGGTGGCTGGAGACCTAGGCGAGTGAACTAGGCCCAGCATGGTTACAATGTTTCACAATGTTGATGATGTGTTAATAAACTCTGATTCTCTTACAGATTTAACCCAGGCAGCTCCAATGCTGCTAAGTCATTTGGAACAATGTGGGTGGCAAATGAACACAGCCAAAGTGGAAGGACCTGGGCTGTCAGTCATATTCCTGGGAGTGGTCTGGTTGGGTAAGACAAGAGTCATCCCAGAAGCTATTATAGATAAGATACAGGCATATCCTCAACACACAAATGGTAGCTCAGCTACAGACATATTTGGGACTTTTGGGGTATTGGAGAGCTTTTGTACCCCATATGGCCCAAAAGGCATGCCCACTATATGCATTAACATAGAAAGGAGCCCCCTGGGATTGGACTGAGGAAGTAGAACAGTCTTACCAGGCTACAAAAAGGGCAATACAGCAAGTACAGCCTTTACAAGTGGCTTATCTCACTAAGCCTTTTGAGTTAGATGTACATATAACCCAGGAGGGGTTAGAATGGGGTTTGTGGCAGAGACAAGACCAATTCTGCCCACCTGTAGGATTCTGGTCTCAGCTCTGGAAGGATGCTGAAGTGCATTATACCCTAATAGAAAAGCAGTTAGAAGCTGTGTATTCTGCCTTGATAGCCACTGAAGCTATCACAGGAACTGCCAAAGTCCTAGTAAGGACGACATACCCCACAACAGGTTGGCTGCGCATGTGGGCCACCAACCCTGAAATGGGTGTAGATCAGACTCCCACTTTGTCTAAATAGGGAGCATATATAGAACAAAGGAGCACTGTGTCAACGAGTCCTCTGTCCAAAGAGTTGCAAACTGTGCTAGGCCCAGTAGAGGTTGTGGAGGAAACTTTGACACAACCTTTAAACATGGAGGTGGAGGCTACACCTTTCCATGAGGGACAGGGACCTATCACAGAGCAAGCTTGGTATACAGATGGCTCTAGCATGGGATCTTCAGCATCGTGGACAGCTGTTGCTGTCCAGCCATTAACAGACATCATATGGTATGAAAATGGTACAGGGCAAAGCAGTCAATGGGCAGAATTGAGAGCAGTGTGGATGGTGATAAAAAATAAACATGGGCCATTAACCATCTGTACTGACAGCTGGGCTGTGCACAAAGGTTTAACTCTTTGGATTTCTACCTGGAAGTATCAATGGTGGATGGTAAGCCACCAACCCCTGTAGGGACAAGCCATGTGGCAAGAGTTATGGGAATTGGGGAATGAGAAAGAAGTAACCCTTTTTCATGTCACAGGACATTTCCCCCTAGCCAGTCCAGGAAATGATGAAGCCGATGCCTTGACTAAGGTAAGTGGCTGGAGAGAGCCCCAGCTACTGATGTAGCCCAGTGGTTACACTGACGAGTGCAGCATGCTGGTAGTAAAACCATGTGGATGGCAGCTCAAAGATGGGCTCTGCCTATAAAATGAGAAGATGTAGTGAATGCCTGTCACGCTTGTCCAGTGTGTGCTCAAGAAAGTCCACACCCCTGGTGGGTGTCCCATACCAATGGGCAAATAACTTGAGGAAGGGTGCCCCTGACTCAATGTCAAGTGGACTTTGTCAGATCACTGCCAAGGTCAGAGAATTTCGCATACATCTTCACAACTGTTGATATGGCTACTGGTCTTCTGTTTGTATGGCTTTGTAAGGCCCCAGACCAGGTAAACACTGTGAAGGCACTGAATAGCCTTATGACTATGTATGGCCGGCCTATAGTCATAGACAGTGATAATGGACCCCACTTTACTGGACATGGGGTTCAGAGGTGGGCCTCCCAGTTGTCCATTCAGTGGAAGTTACATGTGCCATATCATCCCCAGGCAGCGGGAATGATTGAACGGTCTTTTAAAAAAGGAACTAAAGCTATGTGCCCAACCCCCATCCCTGAAGGGGTGAACAGGGTGATTATGGTCGACAATTAGAATTCTAATTGAGAGATCCAGCAAGGGTGGGCCTTCTCCAGTGGAAGCTCTGTAACATAGGGCTGCAGTACCTACACAGCTAAAATCACTACTAAAGATTTGTTTTTGAAGCCAGGATATGGCAAGAATGGAAATATTCTCTTACTGGCCCCAACCTGTTTGCAACAGAGACAGACAGTACAATGGGAATGGCCTCGGAGAATAAAAGCCCCCCATATACGCTGGGTAGGTTTAATAGGGCCTTGGGGAAAAGGATTAGAGGAAAGCTTGCAAGTTTCACCTTGGGTGACAAGTACCTGGCCTCCTCGAGTAAAGGTGACATGGCCTGGAACAGATAAGTGCTCTGTTCCAAAGGGCACAATTATATTATCATTATGGCCAATTATGAGTTACCCTATACTGTTACATGTAGAACCTACAGATCCAACAGTGTTGGAAGATAAAGTATGGCATCATAAGCCAGGTAAGACACCTATTCCTGCAACCATCCTTCCTCAGGATGGCAAACTGGCAGGTATCTTACCAGAGGGGCTAGAACTTCGGCTACTGGTAACAATAACTCTTCTGTCTTTTAGCCCATGGTGTTCTGGCTGTGGCACTGAACCAGAGTCACGTGATTGGAGTGATCATCTACTGAATGTGAATTGAACTACGCATCAGTATGACTGCAGGATTCGCATGGAGGATCACACCAATGGTGACTACTAACCGGACATAATAGTTAAAAGGACAGAACTACAAGCCTTAAGGCATATTGAATGGACAATAAGTTATGCAAATGTAAGGGTCATTTATCCTTGCTAAGGGAACATCATGGAAGATTCTGAACATGTAGATTGTATAGCGAGGTACACTGAAGGAGTGGATTGTTGGGAAAATAGAATAATTTAATCAGGCTCCCTTGCACCTTAGGTCCGGTTGGGACAATTATATTATCATTATGGCCAATTATGAGTTCCCCTATACTGTTACATGTAGAACCTACAGATCCAACAGTGTTGGAAGATAAAGTATGGCATCATAAGTCAGGTAAGACACCGATTCCTGCAACCATCCTTCCTCAGGATGGCAAACTGGCATGTATCTTACCAGAGGGGCTAGAACTTCGGCTACTGGTAACAATAACTCTTCTGTCTTTTAG
>NW_007728911.1:221661-230249 GCF_000696425.1 Galeopterus variegatus
TAAGGGTCATTTATCCTTGCTAAGGGAACATCATGGAAGATTCTGAACATGTAGATTGTATAGCGAGGTACACTGAAGGAGTGGATTGTTGGGAAAATAGAATAATTTAATCAGGCTCCCTTGCACCTTAGGTCCGGTTGGGGGTGATGCTGCATATTATTCGTAAATAAGTTGTGTGTGGGTGGAGTTACTGCATATGCACGATGCTGTGGCTTGGCTGGCATCTACTGCTTTGGGCGTCTGCTTGGCATGGCTATGCTTTCAGACCTATGGCTCCAAGGATCAAAAGGCTGGTTACCTAGCTCATAGACCTGCGTGTGAGAGGTCTGGTGACCCAGCCTGGCATGTAAAGGGTTTGTGACCCAGCCTGGACAATGGGCTTGAGCGGTCTCTGAGCACTAGACCCAACCCAAGCTCAACAGTTTGCCCAGTCGGTGCAGGATTATGGGCAGGTAAAAGAGCGCAACAGTTGGCAGGATTCTGACATTAACTTTGCTTTACACTTTCCTTTTCATTGAAACCTTTCGAAATGTTCATAGTCAGTCACTATTATTACCACTGAAAGATAAATATGACTTCTAATACTAACAAACTTTATTCTAAAAAATAGCTTTGACTTTGGAACGATTAAATTCTAATATTGATAATGGGTAAAATTCAAGCAGAAATTTATCATGCAAAACTTCATTTTTCAGTACTGGGGTAAACTGTATTTTGGCTTTAAACTTCCAGTGTATGAGAACAAGTCTCAAAAGACTAGAAAACAAGGGGAAATAAGCAAACAGTTATTGTTAAAACAACACAAGGGTGACTTAACTCATTGACAATCTCATTAATGGTTCATTTTGACATTCTCCATTTTATAAACCCCACATCTTGCATAATAGGTAGCATAAAATGGGCACTTGTAATATGTGTGGAAGCAATGAAAAAAATGAACCAACCAAAGCCTAACTCTCTATAACATACAGGTATATAAAGCTGCTAAATGCTGCAAGGTAGAAAGGAGGTTTTATGAGTGGGAACAGTAGATTGCAATGATCTCATTTTACCAAGTAGGCAGTAAAGCAATGTAGTGTATTATTAGTGGAAGAACAAATGCAAATATGAGAATATTACTTAATTTTGCAAAAGTTATTTAAAGGACAAATACAAAGACTATATTGAAACTTCTTTTTTTCAGACTCTGAATATAGCAGACATTTTTTCCCCTGATATTTTACCAAATACATTAGATCTTCCACATCTGCTACTGTCTTACCTGTCAACAATCTGAGTTTCTGTGTATCTATATTGTTTTTATTCATGTTTTCCCTTTGTTACATTGGAATTCGTATCAATTATATTAACAAAATATTGTGTTTAGAAAATCTTACTGTTCATAGAGAAATATGGTGGAAAAGGTATACAGATCTATCATCTATGTATACATAATATTTATTAATAATTAAAAATACTCAAGGATGAAAAATTGTTTTTTTTTGTTTCTTTTTTTAAAGATGACCTGTAAGGGGATCTTAACCCTTGGCTTGGTGTTGTCAGCACCACGCTCTCCCAAGGGAGCCACGGGCTGGGCCTTAAGGATGAAAAATTTTTGTAAAAACCTTATCTGTCTCACAAATATTTTACTTAAGAGTGAATATCTGTTTTTCTAACCAAAAAACTGATATTATTATCAAAATAAAAAGGGTACTTTAATATTTCATTGTATTAATGCTATTTAACTGCCAAGTATTAAATATTTTAAATTATGTATTGACTTTTTTTTTTTTAACTTTGTAGTTAAATTATTTTAGGCACTAAAGAATGGATTACAATTTTTGTATGTTATCACTACTAATCTTAAAAGTATTACTATCGTTAATTTCTAGTATTAGTGCTTTGAAATAATTCTGTAATGAATACAGCTTATATATTTGTGTGTGTGTGTATTCCAGAGAAATATTTATAAAATGAAGTCATAAGTTAAAAAAAAAAAAAACTTACCAGTTGTGAAGTAGAGTAGTCCACCTTGTTTGTGGTTTCCCTTTCCTAGGTTTCAGTAACCTGAGATCAGCCTCGGTTCTAAAATATTGAATGGAAAATTCTAGATATAAACAATATATAAATTTAAAATTGTGCATTGTTTTAAGTAATATGATGATATTGTGCACCCTTCTGCCCATAGAATGAGCCATCCCTTTTTCCAGCATCTCTCCTCTGCCTGTATCACACATCCCTTGGTCACTTAGTAACTTGCTTGGTTATCAGATCAACTGTAGTGGGATGGCAGTGCTGTGTCAAGGAACCCTTATTTTACCTAATAATGTCCCCAAGGCACAAGAGTGATGACCCTGGCAATTTAGATATGCCAAAGACAAACTATAAAGAGCTTCCTTAAGTGAAAAGGTGGAAGTTCTTGATGATAAGAAAAAGAAAATGCGCACTGAGGTTGCTAAGATATATGTAAAAATGTAGCTGCTATCTTTGAAATTGTGAAGGAGGAAAAAAAAAATTCATGCTTGTTTTGCTTTGCTGTTGCACCTCCAGTTGCAAAAGTTACGGCCACAGTGCATGAAAAGCACTTAGTTAAGATAGAAAAAGCACGACATTTAGGGTGAAAGACACGAACAGAGGTGTTTTCTGACTGAAGGCAATCGGGTTCCTTACCTTCAGCAGTTTCAGGCAACCACTGTGGGTCTTGGAATGTATTCCTTCTATACTGTAGTTGAAGAAGAGATTTAATTTACTGAGTTATCTAGAATATTAACTCCTTCACAAAGGGAATTTTTGTCTTTTTTTTTTTTTTTTTAACTGCTCTTGCCTGGTACTTGGAACAATTTTTGATACATTTAATTCTGTACATAGTTAGTGACTACATTGATTACTTTACTAAACACCTAATAACTTTTTATTTGTTCAAAACTGGAAACTTAATATTATCTCTTTCACATAGTTATATTAGGTAGACAAGGAATATGTAAGCAAAACTGGAATGTTTTGATTATTTATTTTAAATAATTATTAAAAGTAGGCAAAAAAAAACAAGCTGAAATAATTTGTAACATTATCTGCAAATGTTTATTTATCTTTTGGTGGGGTGGGGGGGGAGGGCAGCGGTAGCCAGAACTACCAGTTAGTTTTGATTTTCAGGTTTGGCCATAAATGATATATGTTGTCTTTGATCAAGTTGTATTAAAGTATATCAATATTTTAGCTTCACAGTGTTTGATAACTTGAAAAGGGTACAATATTTGAGAAAATTCTGGATTCCTATCACTTGCTATGAATAATTGTATGGCATAGGTACATGGTTGTATTTTTTTTACTTGATTTTATAAACTCCATTTATATCAAAACATGCATTTTTTTTCATTTTTTAGGCTTTTTTCTATATTCTGTTAAATCACTTTTAATTCAATACTTTTTCACTTAATCTATGTAGTTTATTCCAAACATTCATTTGATTTCTATCATTTTATTAGAATAATCATTTGGTGTAAGTTTGTTTTTTTAAATGCTATCTTAACCCAGTTTTGAAGCTCCAACTAGAATTGTCAGTTCCTCTTTTTGAGTAACTAAGTCTGAACCCCAACCACTTCTCATTTTGTGGGCAGTTTTACACTCTAAGTGCTACTGTACACATGACCTAATCATCCCAGGCCAAGTACCAGACAACTAGAGACAGTTGTCCACAAGAAGCCTTTGAAACCTAACTAACCCCACCTCACTTGCCTTCAGTAGGCTGCCTCCTAAAGCTCCAGCTTGCTGTTACGCTGTTTCTGGGTGCAACAAATATTGATGAATATGGATGAACAAATATTGCCAAACACAATTCCACATGATCTCTCAATTAATCCTTACAACTACCCACAAAATGAATATTATAACTTCATTTGCTAAATTTCCAATAGTTAAGAGCACCTAGAAGCCAAAAAACGATGTAAAAGTCTAAGCCTTCCGAAAGGGTATGCTATAATCAGTAGAATTGGGTTCTATTGTTAGTTCTAAGTCTAAATCAGATGTGTGATCTTAGATGAGCAATTTTGCTTCTGTGTTACTTAATGTTTTCCTTAGCAGCACTGAGAATTTTGAAATAGAAAAGCCCCACTGAGAATTTTGAAATAGAAAAGCTCCACTGAGAATTTTGAGATAGAAAAGCTCCAAAATTCCTTATTCTCAAAAATTATTTTATCTTACATCAATTGTTAATAATTACAGTCTAAATAAAAATACTGAATATTTTATGAAATTTTGTCCTTTTTTTTAATTTTTATTTTCAGTGGAGGTAAACCTTCATTATCCGTGGATGAAGATTCTTACAGTCGAATGGGATTATCTCTCTCCTTTCTCTTTATTAACAGTTAGTACTGATAACTTTAAATCATAAAATACACTCAATATAGTGATTAGAATTTATAGTTCTATTTAATACTAAAACCTCTGCACTTGACTAAGCATAGAATATGTTATTCTTCCCTAGCCTGCTAATATTGTTATAACAAAAACTCATGTAGGATTACAGCCTCATTTGTATTTAATATCAATTTTAAATACTAGCTATATATACATATATACATATAGGTGTTTAAATACTAGCTATATATACATATAGGTGTTTCAAACCTTGTAAAAAAACACTTTTTGTAAAGTTTGCTATTTGGCACCAATGTTTAGGCTAAAATAAAATTTTGTATGCTGAATATATGTAATTTACTGAGTTTTCAGAGTATGTAGAATTCAATGAACGGAATAGAAAATAAATAACAGAAAAATAATTTGAGATTATATAACTTAATTTTAATAGTTACAAGGCCTCATTTTCAAAGATTTCAAAGATATATTCCTTGTTTACAGTTAGAGAATGATTTCTTTCTTTGTCATTCAGATAACATTTCCATGTCTGTGGATTTAAAAAAAAAGCCAAAATGGTTTATCAAACCTGAATCAGAGAAGAGTGGTGTACTTTCAGTAGTGGTATAGAGATGACCTTGAATTAAATAGCGTGGTGATGGATATTTTGGTTTTCTTGCCTTCCAACAAACACTTCGTTCCTAATTCACTATTTCACCTACACATTATCAGAATTTTCATAATAACCTTTAACTCTTTCTTATCCCTACTCTCTCTTAATGTTTCACAGAGTTAATTATTTGAGCCTTTGCCTCTTACATCTGTGTTCCCAGCCTTTCCCTGAAACCATCACCATATGAGACCCAGACTGCCTTATATTTCCTTATAACTACACTACAAGAACACTTTCAGGCTGTGTATTAAGTGTGATTTCTGTTAAAAATTAAAAACTCCCATTAAGTTATTTAAAAATGTAAGATTATGATTAAATTATTTGAGTAGATTTATCTTAACTATAGAGTTTTTTGAATCTGTAACACTATAACCAACAGAAGTTCAAGATTTAAAAAAATTCATCTCAAAAAAATTTAATTTCACATAATTATTCTAATAAAAATGGTCAAAGTCTGATATATGCTAGTTGAACTGAGTTTGGTAAACTTCATCATACTGATTCTTCTCATAAAATCATTAGCTACTTAAAATTATGTATGTGGATCAACAGGAAAGGGGCATATTTTAATTACATAATATTTGCCCTTTGAGACACTACACACTTTTGAAACAACTAATAATTATAAGTAGATCACTGGTCTTCTTAACCTATAGTACATTCAAGGAAGTAAACTACTTCAATAGGTAATACACATGGTTAAAGATAGGCAAGATATGAAATTTGATTCTTTTTAAGCATCAGACAAACAAAATTAAAAATCCTTTCAGAATAGTCTTTAAAAAATGCAAGTAAAAATAGATTTGCTGCATGCACCAGAAATGTTTGCAACTTGTCCTCATGAATTATGCATATATATAGCTAATCACAGCTATTATATTTCATGAATCTCTGTAAATAGCATCATCATGCACTTATGTTATGGGAACAAAAATAGCAGAGTATTGAATTGGGATGCAATAAACCCTCTCCTGTTGTACCTACATTCAGTTTTAAATATCATCTAATTCTTTAAGATTTATACTTTAGGAAAAAAAATAAATATGTGGGATAAACTTTTATTCATAAATCCATATGTTACTGGATTTATACCACAGTTTATTTAACCATTACCATATACCACCATATACCACAGTTTATTTAACCATTCCGTGTTTGAAGTACATCTGGGCTTATTCCTGTTTTGGACTATTACAAGTAAAACTGCTACAGGTTCTCACAGAGATATTGTTTAAACATGAGTTTTTATTTATCTGGAATAAATGTTCAAAAGTGCATTTGCTAGGTAATATGGGAACTGCAGTTTTAATGTGGGAATTGCATTATTAAAATGCCAAACTCTTTTCCAGTGTGGCTGTACCGTTTTACATTCCTACAAGCAATGCATGAATGACTGTGTTGTCACTATTTTTCATTTAGCTTTTATTTTTTTAACCATTGTACCATTTATTTATTTATTTATTAATATTATTATTTTCTTACATTCTAAAATGTTGTCGCAGTGCAATTGGAGAGAAGGGGGAGAAGAGAAGGGGGAGAGAAATAGGATGGGAAGAGGAGGAAGGAGAGGGGCATGGTTGAGGCCCATGGCACCACCCCTCATTCCCACAGGGAGGTCCAGAGGCTTCCAGCAGTGACTAAGTCATGCTGGGCTGGATGCAGTTGTCCTTGGCGCCCAGTACCCCGGCTTAGGAGCCCAGAGTACTTCTGGCGGCTGCTTGGTGGTTGTTGCTGGGCTGGTTGTGGGTGTCAGAGGGGGCATGTTTAGCCACTATTTTAATCACACCACGTCTTCATGACATATTTCTTGCACACATGGAGTAAATGTTGGGACTTGTAGGATAACAGTCAACACATAGAAATCCTCCACCCTCTTAGAGATTGTCTCAGTTGAAGGGAGTGAACAAGGTCACATCTTTTTCCAGGAGAAACAACATCCAATGACTGACTAATGCGGCATTTTAAAGATTTTGCCATCATAGCTTGACGTGGGATGACACTGAAGGACCATTCTAGTTTGAAATCTTCCTCTGGAGTTCCTGAGGGTGTATCTCAAATTCACTTCTCTCTGCCCTCTCCTCCTCTCTTCTGCACCCTTGCTTACGTTTTTATTCGAAGGATGCTCTTTCACATTCTGCACACTAAATCCTCTGGAGTTCCTGAGGGTGTATCTCAAATTCACTTCTCTCTGCCCTCTCCTCCTTTCTTCTGCACCCTTGCTTACGTTTTTATTCGAAGGATGCTCTTTCACATTCTGCACACTAAAATCTGTCTCTGACTCAACTTTCCAGGTAACTCAAACTATGGCTCCGATACAACCTACTTGTTCCCTGTTCCTTTTTTCTTTATATTCTGTTATAAACTCCTGAATCCAATGTACTTGTACATTAGAAATTAGCAGTTGCTTTCCATGTCTGCTGCTTGTTAAACATCTCTCAACTTCAGACCTATCCTCTTATACTTTTTTGGTGATTCTGGCTTCCTGGGAGGGGATATCAGTTGAGGGCTCTAATGGGACAATGTAATGCTGGAAAGGAAGAGACACACTCCTTTGCATTTGCTTTCTGTTCCTTTTAGTGTCACCATAACACAGCAGTGGTATTCATCATGCCAGGAACAGTTGACTACAGTACAGCAGTGGGTTCTAGTCAACAGTTTGTCCACCCTACCAGATCCAGCTCCATCACGCCCCTCAGAGTGACCTGTGCCAACCACAATTCCCTTTCTCTGTAGTCTAAATCCTAGTTCAGAAGGGACTTTCCTTTACATTGCACAGTTTTAATAATTCCAAACTCTTCTGTTTATTCTCCAGTGCTGGGAGTGACAGCTGCTCTCTGCAATTACTTACTCCATAATTCCCCAATATTCCCATTTAGCTTTTTATGGTTTGCAAATAGGTAGCTAACAACTTGTGATATTACACAAATTGTTAATGCCTCCTGAGATCCTGACTGATACATCATTACTTTTATATAAAAGAAATTATTAAAGTTCATGAGTTAAAAAGCAAACTTTTGTTTTTACAAGAATAGAAAATAATAATATAAAATGAAAAAACAAATACAGCCATTAAAACCCAAGTTTTTTCTTGTTTGTTTAATAAATCTGAATATTTTCTAACGATTTTATGTTTTAGTTTAATTATTTGAATAATAGTTTTTGGATATTGCCAAGATGTTTTTTGATTTGTTTATCCATGTATATATTTACCATATGTTCATGTGGCATGCAAGCATATACAGAATAACTTTAAAAAGACTTTAATGAAAGTGTCTAATAAGTAATGTTTTAACACTATAAGATCTTTATTTATCAATGTTGATTATTAGAGAATGATATAAATTGGTGAGCTGAACTTTTAATATCTATGATTACAACTGTAAAAAATAAAAATGTTTTCTAACTGTATTTTAGTGAAATTGACTACAAATTTACTGTATAAAAATGATTTCCTATAAAAGCAGGCTTTAAATATACAAAAGTGGAAATATGTAGGAAAATTAATAGAATCTATTATTAGATCTCTTTTATTCAAATGTACACACATAACTACTTCTACCACCAGGTAAAATAAAACAAAAAA
>NW_007728911.1:230818-232257 GCF_000696425.1 Galeopterus variegatus
CTGGCTACAGACCTGTACTATCTGGTGGTAACTGTATTCTTTGGCCAAAGTATCAATGGGGATAACCCTAGGGAGGACCTGTGGCTGGCTAGAACTTCAAGGACAGAGGTAGTGATCCCAGGAACGACCCAGTTATATGCCATTCATCATTCTGACAGCGCTGTATGGGAGGCTGGCCTGGGAGAACACAAAGGATGAATCTAGTCTTCTCTTTACCATGTTACTCATTCTCCCCTCAACTAACAAGAACTTTAGTCCTGCCCCACTGGAGGACGCAGGCCATATTATACCCAAACATGTATTATTGTAGAGTTTTATTATATTTACAATTTGAAGAGAAGACAAAGAAACATGGTCCTAATTAACTTCTTAATTCTTTTTTTTTTTTTGCCTTTTTGTCTTTTTTCGTGACCGGCAACAGATCGCAACCCTCGGTGTCGCGCCCGCACTTCGCTCAGCCAGTGAGCGGCCGGTCTGCATGTGGGATCTGAACCCTTGGCGGGAGCACCGCACCATAGCAGTGCGCCACCGGGCCGGCCCATAATAAGTAATATCTTAATAGGAGAAACTTGCCTCGGATCACTTATCAAAACATTATGAGAACATTCCTCAAGTCTTATTTTATTCAATTAATCTATTTGTGAAAAAAATTTCTTCCCTATGTCTTTCTTCTATGGATAGACAACCTTTAGGATGGGAATCTGAGGCATGGATATTGATCAATATATTTTAATAATGCCTTTCACACTCTCATGAATTTATCTCAGTTTAAGACCATGCTTCCTTCTGGCCAGAATTATGATTCTTATAAGAGTATGTATTCGTATCCTACCACATTGTATATGTACCTTTCTTTCAAAATGGCACAATTCCAGCAAGGATATATGAACAAAGTAGTTCATTAGAAAAATGTCTGAGAACAAAAGGAGAGTAAAATTGCAAACATGTAATGTTCTGAATTGTTTAACTGACCTTAGGGAAATTTCCAAAAGAAACTCAGATTCCAAAATTGATTCCTGAATAAATTTCCTGTACAAGGTAAATGCTAATGTAAAATATGTTAAAATATTTCTCAACTTCAACTTACCTACCTTTATTTTTCACCCATTTTAAGTTTATCCATTGCATTTTGTTCTTGCCTCTTCTTCTGATACTCTTCTTGTCTTTTCTGGTTGATAGGCATCCCCTAAAACTCAGCTGCCCTTTAAATAAAATAGTCCCTCATTACTTCCCTGTGATACCAAAACAAAATATTTTTTAGAAAAGTTTTTGGGGGCCAGCCTGGTGGCGCACTGGATAGTGCGCCGCTTGGGAAGCGCGGCGGCGCTCCCGCCGAGGGTTCGGATCCCACATACAGACCGGTTCCCGCTCACTGGCTGAGCGAGGCGCGGGAGCAACACCGAGGGTTGTGATCCCGTTGCCGGTCCCCAGTCCGGTAC
>NW_007728911.1:233216-235931 GCF_000696425.1 Galeopterus variegatus
AAAAAAAGACAAAAAAAAAAAAAAAAAAAAAGTTTTTGGTGTCACAGGTACAGTTCTGCATTGGGCTTTATGTAATTTCTTCTGGTATTCAATAGTTTGGTTTTGTATTTTTTTCTTGGATCATCAACTGTACCTTGAGCAGTTATTTCAGAGGAGTTTACTGAGGAACCCACTTACGTTCACAATTCTTTATTTGTCGTGGCTGCTGTCGTTGTTGCTTTTTCATAATTCCTTATTTGAGATGCTAACCTTAAGGAGCTTTCATCTTTAATATCCAGGAATTTAAACTTCCCTGTAATTCTATTCTTAGGTTACATGAGGATGACTTTTTGCTATTTTCTAAAATAATGTGAGCTGAAATATAAGAAAGATTTCAGTTATTTTCTCACTGTTTTAGATCACAAAAGACATACATTTGCCAGAGAAAAGTTACTAGGTTTTTAAAATAAATTCACTATCTAGGACATGATTATAAAATAATGTGAGCTGAAATATAAGAAAGATTTCACTTATTTTCTCACTGTTTTAGATCACAAAAGATATACATTTGCCAGAGAAAAGTTACTAGGTTTTTAAAATAAATTCACTATCTAGGACATGATTTATACCCAGGAAGTAAATCTCTCACCTTTGAAAGACTAAAATTCACTCAAAACTACCACATAGCAGCCATTAAATGTTCATTAAGAGTATTCCTGAGTCTTAATAGGCCATGGGTTCCCAACTTTTCTGAAATATTTTACAAAACTAAATGCGGGCAAAGATGTGAAGCAACACACATGTTCATTCATTGTCAGTGGGAACGGGAAATGGTACAGCCACAGTTACTTAAAAAGTTAAGTGTGACAAACAACCAGCAATATGGCTCCTAAATATTTACCCTAGTGAATTTTACAAGGTCACACAAAACCTGTATGCAAATTTTTACAGCACCTTTATTCGTGATTGCTAAAAACATGAAACTACCAAGGTGATTTTTACAGCTGAATATCCAAAACAAACAAATAAACAAAAAACTGTGCTACATCCTTACAACAAAATACTGCTCAACAATAAAAACGAATGATTTATTAATTAAAATAATAGTATGGATGAATCATAAATGCACTTTGTTAAACTCGACAAACTACATATCATAAAATTCCATTTATATGAAATTCTGGATAGATAAAACTATAGTGATAGAAAATAGATCAGTGGTTGTCAGGAGCTGGGATAGGGGAGGGCAGCTGATTACAAATGGAAAACACAGGGAAACCTTCAGCGTGAAGGAATTGTTCTATACAGTATTGGGATGGTGGATACATAGCTCCATGTCTTTATCCCAACACATAGAACAGCATATCATAAAAAGTAAACCTTATTATATGCAAACTAAAACAAATGAAACCCATCATCCAGAAGGTCAGGGGACCCCTGGATGGAATGCAGACTGTGCCAGGTGAATTTAACTTTGCGACACATTTAAGAAAAAACCTCAGCAAAAGGAGGAGAAAGGAGGAAGGAAAAAGCCTGACCTAAGGAACTTTACCAATTAGTGGCTTGATGGAGATTTTAAGACTAAAGATAAAGGAAACTATGGATGAATTTATACAGATTTCAAAAGAATTATAACTCATACACTTAGAAATGAATAGTTTATGGCCTGGAATAGTAGGCACTTGTTTAAAAATGTATTCTGTAGAAGAATTCAATGATACTAAAAATTGATATAAAAGTTTGGACTTTTTTTTTGTAAAGTGACTGTAAAATCAATGTCAATTATTCTTATATTGTGTGAATATAATCGATAATTTAGTTACTCTTACTGAATAGATATTTTACTAAATTTTATTTATATTCCTGAAAATTGATAAAGTCAAACTGACCAAAAATCTGTTTTGGGTGTCTTCATCAGCAAAGTGGAAAATTGTTTTCAGGATTCTCTTACATGCAGGTATGCATTATAGATATTTGCGCTGGTAATTAAAACCAAACAACCCATATGTAAAATTTTACTGGCTTGACTTTCTTGATGATCATTTTCCCAACAGCTCATGAATCATCAGTTTATGCAACAAACATTCATTGTGTTCATACGCATTTGAGTGTGACACACTGGCTAAGGATACAGAAGTGAACAGGATAGGTAACAATCCTTGCTTACAGAATTTACATTTAAAAAAAAAATTATTCCAAAACATCAAACCTATTTACATTATTAAATTTAGAAATAATGCATTTCATAATATATCTTTCAAAAATGATCCCATAAAATAATATTATTTCCTATTGTGACTACAGAAACAGTAGAAAAACAATGTTATGTGGATAAATAATCATGTCATGTTATATAGACAATCCCACCTTTGTAAGTTTTCTTATGGGAAATTAGAACTTGATAGTAATGACTAAATATTTACAATAGCTTAAAACTTTGATTTTGGAAGTATTATATAACCACTATACTTACACCCCTAGAATTACCATTAATAGGCCATTTAATCCTGGTTCATAAATTGTCAGGACAACTTCAAGATTGATGGCACTAAATTGGTATGCAGCTCAGAAGCTCATAGAGAAAAGAGTTTTGATAATATTCACTATGAGAAATTTACCAGCAAAAAAGTACATATTTTTATTTGAAAATTTATTGCATTCTGTATTAGTCAGGGTTCTCCAGAGAGACAGAATCAATAGAATATGTTATAATTATATGAGAGGGATTTATTAGGG
>NW_007728911.1:237062-239296 GCF_000696425.1 Galeopterus variegatus
CTGGACCCCCAGTGGATTGGATGGTTCCCACCCACACTGAGGGTGGGTCTTTCCCACCCAGGACACTCAGACTCTCATACTAATCTCTGATGGAAACACCCTCATGGACACACCTGAAAAGATGGCTTCACCAGGTTCCTCAGCAGTCCTTCATCTAACCAAGTTGACATCTAGAATTAACCTTCACACATTCTCAAAGCCGTAGTAAAAACAAACTTTGTAAAATAATAAACTTTTAAATGAGAGTGTTTTAAATATAGACTTATACAGTGTTTGCCTTTGAAATGTTTGAAAAATAATTTCCTATTTTGTTTTTTTTATTCTATGTTGAGATCAATTTTGGTATATTTATAATATTAAGTTAATTTTCAGAAATGGAAATCCAATTTATATTATGGGCAGACAAGAAGAATGGAATTGAGTTAGTTTCCTGAAAACCATTTCCTTATTCCAACACATTAAACATAACTATATGTGATGTGCTATTTTACAAGCAAAAATTGGGAAATATGAAAGAAAATCCAAGTTCATTTTTTTTACACATATACTGAGAATGATCATAGCATACATTTTTACAGGAAAGCATTATTTCATTCATGTAAATGTAGTATTTTGAATAATAAAATGCAGTAAGAAATCATGAGTATTGTATTCTAATATTTAATTAACTTTTAATGTAGCAAAAAATTACGAAGGTAAAATGTACAATGAATATTGGTAAGTAGTAAGAATGAAAACACAAAATAATTACTGATAAATGAGATCCCATATCAGATAAAGCAATTTCAATGAACTACATATAATTAAAAAGCAAGCTATAATAATGGTATAGACATGTATGCATGTATGCATATGCATTATATTTTAATATAACAAATGCACAAAAATCATATATATAGAGAGTGCATGTGTACATATATTGATATGTATGAGCATGCATAATGACACATATATATTAGTAAAATATGGTCTAAATCAAGGTATCCTCTGTTGGGTTTGAACTATCTTAATAACCCATTTCAATTTACCTTATTAGATTGACTTCAAATCTCCTTTTCATTAGCTCTGTGAACCACAATTTGATATTTGTTTAAAGATTTCTAGTAGCATGAATATTGTATGTGCTGTGATACTTGAAATTAGGAAATCCTAAGGCCTATTTGACTATATAGAAACCTTTGTCTGTCATGTACTGTCTTCCAGAATAGATCAGAAATTTTATTTTTTGAATGGGTCATATTTGTATATAGATCCAAATTTAAAAGATACAGTAAGGTATACAGTAAAATAAAAATTCCCTTTCATTTTTCTTCTCTGTTAGATTTTTCATTTCACCCTAATTTCTACTTTCCAGTTTTATTGAAGTTTGCTATTATTATTGTGATTTACATTTATACTTTTAAATACATTTAATTTATGCATTTAAATTACATAGATTTTTTTCAAGCTATTAAAAATTTGAAAATCAGCACACTTACAGAACCTCACACATTTCTTTATTTCTTTATTTTTTATTTTTATTAAAGTTACATTATGTTCTGTAACCATAATTCCACAAACCATAATGTTTGTGTTTTAGTCCTCCTTAAAAAAACAGTTAAATCATTCAATGTCCCTTGACTGCTCATTTGCCATTTTCCTTTCAGTCGATGACATGTGTTCTCTGAAATTTTCTTCAAAATGAACTTATATTCAAATGAACTTACCGGGAACTCTGGTTTCTTGTAAGTTCAAAATGTTAAAATCCCTTTCCCCTGTCACATGCATGTGTGAACAGTATTTTGGCTAGTTTTTGAATTTATTAAGTCACACTTTCTTTCCTTGAATATTGTCTAGGTAGTTTTTCACTATCATGATAACCATGAGAATTGCTGTGGAGAAGTTGAAGGTCTGCCTATTTTTTCACCTTGTTTAATTCTTTCACCTAGAAGAACTAAATATTTTTTCTTGTTGTCCAAAACATATATATATATAGAAATTTGAAATTTAGGAAACTTAACAGAGTTTATTTTATACTGGTTAATTTTAGTAAACTTTTCCTGGGATACAATGTTCTCCTAAAGAAGTAGATTCGGTGTTCCTTCACATCTGAAAGGTTTTGATTTTTTTAATTGAATCTCTAAATATTTTGTTTTACTATTTTGATCAGACCCATTAAAAGACAATAATTAAGGATTTATTAATCCTTGTTTTAAAAAAGTTACTTATTTTAATTTTCTCTGTGTTTTGTTTAA
>NW_007728911.1:239840-244428 GCF_000696425.1 Galeopterus variegatus
ACTCTGTATAGGTATATTATTGTTTCCTTTGAATTATTTCTCTTATTTGAAGCAGGTGATACTTCCTGGGGGAGAATCTAGGCTCTTATTCTTGGTTACCAGAATTTCCCTCCTGTGGTTTAGGATCATTTGTGTGTGAATCAGATCCCCCCTGCCAGTCAAGATTAGCATCACAGGGCTGTTCACAATGCTTGCTACAACAATATGTTCCTCTCTAGACACATCAACAGCCCATGTGTTCATTTATCCTTGTCTGCAAGCTATCAAACCAGCAAGATCCCACAGCCGGTTTTTGTGCTTAATTTTCATTGCTGAAGATAGCATTGTCACTTTACACATCAGTGTGTATCACCTACTTGATGAAGTGTACTGTGTATTCTTTTACAAGATCCACAGCTATGGGTATGCTGAGCCATACGTTTCTGTACTCATTATTCAAGCTTTTAAACTCTTAGAAATAAACCCTGCTCCCATTCTGGGTGTCAGAATTTTATATATCTCTTGATTTCTTTGAAGGTGACAGTTTTATTTTTGCTTCTTATTTTTTTAATTTACTTTTTGGTGATTTCCAAGAGAAGATAACAAGAAAGACTTTTTTCTATATTTAAAAATATATGTTCTCTCAGATACTTAGAAACAAAAATGAGATTTTATTAGTCATTGTAGTCTTTTCCTAAATCTTTTCAGACACCTTAACTAACATGAAAATTATGTGTGTGTGTGTGTGTGTGATGTGTGTAAATCCAGAATTGACCTATATTATATTGATATCACTATGAAGAGAATGCAGGTGTACATCTTGTTTTTCCTATTTTAACTCACTTTATTAGACCCTTTATCTCTCTTCATCATTTTTGTGGTCTCTGTATACTCTTTTTCCATTTTTATCCACTACAGATTTCTGTCTTTCACATACTGACTCTAATTTCTCTAGTTTATATTTTTATTTCTATGCATGTATTTATCTGTTAAATAGCTTTCATCTGGACAGATGCTAATCCTTCCATCTCTTATAACTGACAGACTGGCAAAAATTAATTCATAAAAATAGAATCAAACTGTCATTTCCTTAATTTATACTTGCATACACATGCACCCACATGTACACACAATTTATAGTTTCTTCAAATAACAGTGGCTGGTGGAGTTTGGATGTGTCGTCCCCTCCAAAACTCATGTGGAAATCTAATCCTCAATGTGGCAGTGCTGGAAACTGATTGAGTCATGGGGGTGGATCCCTCATGAATGGATTAATGTTCTCCCTGGGGGAGGAGGGGTAGTGAGTGAGTTCTTGCTCTATTAGTTCCCGCGAGAGCTGATTGTTTAAAGGACCCTGGCACCTTCTTTCTGTCTCTCTTGCTTCCTCTCGCCATGTGATCTGCTTGTACCCACCAGCTGCCTGCCACTTTCTGCCATGAGTAGAAGCAGCCTGAGGCCCGTGCCAGACACAACTGTCCCAGAATCATAAGCCAAATAAACCTCTTTTCCTTATAAATTACCCAGTCTCAGGTATTTCTGTTATAGCAACACAAAACGGACTAAAACAGTGGCTTTCTATTTTCTTCCTCCTACTGAGATTTCATCAGTACATGCATTACCCACCAATCCCTTTCGTTCCTCCACTTACTGGAACTAGGCAGTGGATTAATGTCAAAGTTAGGCATTTTTTCTGCCAAGATAAAATGAAAGTCCACTGCAAGTATACAGATGAATATGTTAAATTTATTTTGTCTACTATAAGATTTTCCTTAATAATATTACTCAAATGATTTTATAAATAATATATTAAGAAATAAATATTTCTAACTTCCTTCTAATTTACAGATTTAGAATCTCTCTTATATTGTTTTCTGTTAGTTTTACTTCTTGGCAGAATAATGAAGTTTTATTAGAAATAAATGAATCAGTAAATGAATTCTAAATTTGTTATGGATCTTAGTGGCAATAATTATTTTACATTGTGATTGAAAAAAGATGAAAGTTTTTAGGTATCACATCATGGTTTTTCAGATAGATAGTTATATTTGACAAAAAAAAAAGAAATCTTTTTTTTTTCTAATACATAATGTTTGAGAACAGTTTTGATGTTAGTTTCAGTGCCCTGGCATTTCACAAAAGGGATTGGGCAAAGCAAGAGACAGGACTTCAGGACTCTAATCTTGAAAAATGTCTCCAGTTTTCTTTCAGGAAGATTATAAAAAAAAACCCTTGTACTGCAACTTCTGAGCCACTTATGCTCACGATATTGTTACATACTTCTGAGATATCAGTAGACTGAAGAATGGTGACCAGAGGGAAATGCAGAAACAACCTAGAAACGAGAGGAAAATCTTTATTTGGAAAGAATTATCTGACTAAACATTGTTTCTGAATCTGAAGAGATAAAATCACAATCAAAGAATAAAATAATAAGGCAAAACTTTTGGAAAAAATGAGCAGGAATGAAGTGAACGAAAAGAAATGAAACTTGACGATTAAGCTGATAGATTGCATTCACTTATGATACATATTGCAACAAACTGTTTAAGCAAATGAATGCTGTTTGCATATTAATGGCATGATTGTGAGCACAATTTTATATTACAGAATTATTAAAGTTGAATCTTGAAAATGTGAGCTTTTAGCTGTTAGAATTTAATTTCAAAAATCATAAACCCTCTAGGTTGCTAACTTCCATATTTGAACAGAAAATTCTTCTATTTCCTGAGTTAAAACATTGTGCTAAACTAAATTGTAAGAGTGAATTAACTAGGGTAGGCTATTGCGATGAAACAAAGATTCAAAACCTACAATAGTTCCTATAAAATGAAATTTTACTTCTTGTTCATATGCCAATTCAGGCTCTTGCTCATATACCAGTTCAGCTCACGTTCGGGTAGGTCAGATTTTGATGTTGTAGGAAGAACATCAATTATCACCCTGCTGAGCCTGGAGAGGGTAAGAATTGTGAAAAAAAATCCATCAGAATAATTGTCACTCAGAAGTTGTAAAACACAATTAATCCTTTCTATAAAAAGAAATAAAGGATAGTTACACTTGACTCCATGCTGATAGAAGTCCTGTCATAAAGCAGATGCTCCAGTTATCTTGAAAACAGGATATAAATGGGCATATTAAATATTAAGCCCAATCTTCCCATGAGAGAAGAAGGTTGTTAAATTACTAACAATACTGGCCTGTGAAGAGTGTATAATCTATCTTTTTTTATTCTAAAATTTAAGTTCTTTAAATAGATGGAATATTTGAACACCTTTTTGAGTTGTGAAATTTTAACAAGATGTTTTCAAAAGAAGAGACATTTCTCTACATTAATCCTTGCTTCTACTGAAATGAAGCTTACAAAGGTCAGAAGCAGATAGAGCCTTTCTGCCCCTCCTTTGCTGTCTACCTATGGAGCAGCAGGGTCTTCCAAACGAAAGGGCAGGAGCAATGTTCCCTATAATGAATAGTGCTATTTTGTTACTTGACCTTCAAGACAGCCTGAAAGTTTCAAGTCAGAGATCAGTGTGGAAAAGCAAACTGATGAGCGGGAACACTGTAATCTTAGCTGATAACTCTTTAAAAGATAACCAAAGCTATTTCTTTGCTCCCTAGATAACAGTAAACTTTTTGTAGAACTTTAAAAAAAAATGTGGTAGAGCATAAGGAAAAGTGAGCATTTTGAGTGGCCTTTTCAAGACCATTAGTCATGTTTAGAATCTTGAAGCAGCCTGTCTTCACAAAGGGCTATTCAAGATGAGATAGGAGGTGTTCCCTCCCCTTGGCGTCAAGTTTTAGGCCACTCCCCTGAGTCTCAAACCACTCCCCTAGGTCTCAAGCTCCACTCCTGAGTCCTGAGCTACTGGCCTGTAGCACACATTTTTGGCACCGGCTCATGGAGCTTGAGCCTGCAGGGAACAGACTTATGCAATCTCACTCACCGAGCATGTTCCCACTTTCTCCTGTGACTCTGCTCTTGGATTTTTTTCTTGTGGCAGAGTCAAGAACCTGGTAAGAGGACAGGGTGGGTTGAGGCCAGCCATCGAGCCTCCCAGTCCTCTTCTCTGGCATCGAAAATGCTTAATATACCCTAAATAAGAAAAGAGTCATATAAAAACTATGTAAATAAGAGCTTTGAGGACTGGGGTTTACTATAAATTCAAAAGATGTTCAGAAAGAAAAAAATCATAAAGGGCAAAAGAGTAGTAGAAGTCCACATAAGATGGGACCCTGCTAGCTCTTAATTAGTGGAATTCGAGCTGCAGTCAAAGGGGGCATTGTCAGCTATAAATCGGAAAAAAACATAAACTTGTAACAAAAGCAAAGCAGAAAGCAGAGACACCCTTTCTGAAGTTTAATCTCAAAAAGTGGAAACAAGAAAAAAATTTTCTTAAAATGTGCTGCTTATGTTTCTGTTTTGTTTTGTTATTTCTCGTAATTCTGTCAAAAGACAAGATTACAAAAAAATCCAGTTTGAAGATCTTTAAGACAATAAAATTGTCTTTTATTTGTGATTCTAGAATCAAGCAACATCTCATTCTTTAAAACAGAATGACTGTTCCTAAGAGATGAGCAGAGGAGGTTGGCTTTATAGACAGAAAATGGCTGA
>NW_007728911.1:245011-245841 GCF_000696425.1 Galeopterus variegatus
TTGTTATTTCTCGTAATTCTGTCAAAAGACAAGATTACAAAAAAATCCAGTTTGAAGATCTAAATTGTCTTTTATTTGTGATTCTAGAATCAAGCAACATCTCATTCTTTAAAATAGAATGACTGTTCCTAAGAGATGAGCAGAGGAGGTTGGCTTTATAGACAGAAAATGGCTGAAGAAAACATAAAGAAAAGGAGATTGGTTATTTCAAAGTTACTTTCCTTGTAGAGGTTAAGGCAAAGGGGACATCCTTATCATATCGGCTAAAGCTGGCCTCTGTGGTGATTTGCCTATTATCTCTCTCTCAGTTGTTAGGAAGGTCAGATAAACAACTTAACTGAGTAACTTTATTTTGGTTTGGTCCGTTGGGCCTAGTTCAGGAGCTCAGTCCAAACCAATGGCCTCCTATAAATTTTAGGTAACCATTCCTACTGACTTAAACCTCTTTTACTTTGTAGGAACATAGGGATATTTCTAATGAGGTAAAGAAATCACAATACTTATATTTGCATAGATTATAAAAGTAAAAATACTAAAGCAAGTGTTTTACAGAGCAAATGATACAGATTACTTAATCCAGATAAGAACAATCTTATTAAGGGTCACTTCTGTTTCAGTTAATATTTCTATAAATTAAATTTTACATAACTGGTAAAAGGGGAATAAAGTTAACATAAATTGAAAGCTGTGTTGGTACATACTGTATTTTTCCAACACACTTATGCTTTCTGCTCCCAAGCAGAGTAGCTAAAGACAAAAAACACTAAATGGCTGCCTCAGCGAAGTCAGTACTATGCACGATGCCCCTTCAGCCCCGTGGTCTTTCCTTT
>NW_007728911.1:246202-247096 GCF_000696425.1 Galeopterus variegatus
GGCTGCCTCAGCGAAGTCAGTACTATGCACGATGCCCCTTCAGCCCCGTGGTCTTTCCTTTTATCTTACTTTGTCTGAGTTTGGCCACATATTCAGCCCAAGAAAGGCTGATTGCACTGATCTCCCTGATATTTTATCTTATTTTCATAACTCAGTGTCCCCATTCCATCTTCATATACCATTTAAACAAGCTACTTGCACTTTTTTTAAAGCTAAGTCCTATATTAGTTCTAATATTTTGTTATACATTGTGACTTTAGCATGTTCTTTTTAGCTGCACTAGTACTTCTATTACTTTTATCAGGATAATTAAAGAACTAGTTAATGCTCTTGTTACAAAGTTTTTGGGATTTGAGTTGGTCTGTCTCAAACCTGTTTCTTCATAGGTTTTGATATTTGTCATATGCATATTTGCATCATCCTATTTATTAAAAAATACATGTATTGCGTTACTGCAGATTGTATACAGTAAAATAAATAGTTAGATCTCACAAATGGTATTGTAATTGACTCTTACTGCAATACTTGATTATGACTAACATTAAGTTTAGTAAAATCAAAAAAAGAACATCAAGCATCATTGATACTAAATTTTCATTTTCATTTTTTATGCCATAAAAAGTTCTACTACAAAGTCATTGTAAGAAAACATATCCAAATATGAAAAGTCTACTTCTTTTTGGTTATCTTATAATTGTGTTCAATACAAATTCTTGATTCTTGACAATTGATTTCTATTTTAGAAATGGAACAGAAAATTTATACTGAAACCACATGCTTTTATAAATTATAATGATATACTAAATTGTGTCTCATAACATATATAAGAATAATTTTATGATGGAATCAACTCTACAAAGTGTTGCATGTATGCTGCCATTGAATATACAAATA
>NW_007728911.1:247550-252895 GCF_000696425.1 Galeopterus variegatus
TTTTATGATGGAATCAACTCTACAAAGTGTTGCATGTATGCTGCCATTGAATATACAAATATCAGCATTTGCTTTTATTTAAACTGTGAGATAATAACACTAAAGAACACAGGAAAAGAGAAAAATAGCAATTATGTACTTCCTTATGTACAAAAAGTTAAATACCTGTACTGAAGTCTGGATATGCTGATCTGGAGTAAATAGGAAACTATTCTGAGTGAAGGCAAATCTAAAAGGGGACTGAAGACGGTTTGAAAACTCTCCGTCTATCACAATTTAATGACAACATTTAAATGACAGAACTGGGCAAACTTGGTTGCTATAACAAGCTTCAGAGTCAGAGGCAAAGCTGAGAATGCAACATTCATTCATTTTTGAAGCAGTGTTCTGACAGAAATGAACTGAACTCAATTTATTTCTTACCTGGGAAAGACTTAAAAGCTGTGAAGGAAAGATACCAATTTGACAGGACTTCTGCATCTGCAGAAACCTGCAGCCTTTTTTGCCCACACAGGGGCTTACCTGCTTCACAAAACCGGGTCAATTGTTTTACATCTAAGAAAGTCAACTATTTCAAATTAGCTCTTTGTGGTTTGGGACTTTTTTTTTTTTTTTCCTTTTTCTAGTTCATATGTTAAAAATTAAAGTGTAGATTTAGAAAATGGGTGATTAGGCATCTATTCTAGTGACACACTGAACACTGGGAATGTAGAACTGGTGGTTATAAAGCCATAATTATCACTGCTTTTCCTTTATTCTCTGTGGAAATCATGTGTAAATTTAATCTAATCCCATTAGATTTAGAAGATTTAGCATGGAAGCCAGAATGATTCAGAGTCAGCATTATTAACAATATTTTTTTTTAACTGATTACAGCTAAACTCATAACTGAAATAAAGAATTTAAAAGTCTTTACTATTGTCTCTACCTGATTTTGACATTAACTACTTATGTAAACATATGTAAATTGTTTGTAAAATGAATTTTAAAAAAATATTGAAGCTTTAAATGATGTTTGTATTCTTTCATGAAAGAGTTTAACTCCTTGATTTATCTAGACTGTTTCCTCTTCTCCCACTGTAACAGTTAAAATTTCAGTTAAAATAAATCCCATTTAATATCCTATAAATCCACACTTTCATTGAGGGCAGTGATTCTTTGTATTTCCATCCCAGGAATCCTTAGGTTGGCATATTTGGTTCCAGTTGACCCTAGTAAAATATATACCCCAGGAAATATTTTCAACCTCCAGTAGACTGGTAATAGAAAAATTTGGAACAGAAGGGTCAGTAACGAGAAGTGGGTCCTCTCCATTTCTTCAGAAACACTAGCATTATATTAGATTCAAAGCAGCAATGCTGGTGAGGATTGCTCATGCATTCAAGCCAGTTTTTACTTTATTTGCAACAATTAATACTGTCTGCAAACTATGCATACAGAATGCATTAGCTAATAAATTTAATCTAGTTAATTAATTATATAAGATATGTATCTGGCATTACATGTAGTATGCTGCAGTTATTCCCATCATTTCCTTCACTTAAAAGAAGAACATAGTACTTTGGGTGCAGGCATAGATGCAAAACACTTTGCAGGGGAACATTTGACACTAAAATTAAGCATCTACTAAGCATTTATGGTTCACTTTCAAAACACAAGCATTCATTTTGAGGAAATATTACCACCTAGTTAGAGACGAGAAACTGAAGTTAAATGACATTGTGACTAGCTCAAGTTCACAGTGTTAATAAGTGGTAAAACTTATATTTAAATGGTAGGGGTTGCAAATGTTGTTGACAAGTAAAAGCTGATAAAAATGTGCAAATCTCGGTGCTGGAGAAAAAAATAACAGTGTCATACACTGAATGTTAATTGTAAGTTTTACCTTAGCTTGGGTTTCCTTCGGGAATTGGTCAAGTAGTAATAAAGATCAGCAAGCAGCTGGGGATTAGTGCAAGTTTCTTTCTGAAATTTGGAAGGTTATAAATACCACTTAAGCCTCTGAGGATCAAACATCATGGATTATATCTGGATTAAACTGTGGTTGATGGTTCTGATTTACTGGCATCTATCAACTCTTAGTATGGTTCCATCTACTAATAAATGGGGGTAAAACGTATTTTTTTAATTTTCAATTTTTAATATTTACTTAAACTTTGTATTTGATAGGACACAGTAGTGGTGATGTGACCCAGGTTTGGAAAATTTGAAATGTTAGGAAATGCTTTGTCATAACTGGGTGAGGGTGTGGGATGGGGAGTACTAAAGGCATCTAGAGGATAGAGGTCAGGACTACTGCTAAGTTTCCTGCATGGCACAGAACAGCTTCCACAACAAAGAATCATCCAGACTGAAATGTCAGTGCTGTTGAGGCTGAGAAATCCCAGGCTAGAGTAAAAAAGCCGAGACTGAGGCAGACTGAGGGGTTGGATGAGGTTGTCAGATTATCAGGTGAATGTTAGCAAGCTGCCGCCATTTGACTACATTTTATGTGTTTCACTCTTGTGCTTTGACCTTCTTTCCTCTAAATTGTCTTAATCATATGACCTGAAAATATTGCTGACTCAGCAGCAACATGGAGCTTTGTCGGGCCTTATAAACTAACGACACCTTAAGTGACATTACAAGAGGTGCCATTATGGGCCCACAAGGGCGTATTAATGTGGCAGCCTAAGATGGCGCCGGGAGGAAGTAGAGTGGGGGTGTCTGCGGGAACTTTGCCTGAGCCCTTCTTGGCCAAATACTTGCTTCTGTGCTCGTGAACACTGCATGATTGCAATAGCTAGGCATTGAGACAGGATGCATGCCCTTGACCTTTAAGCTGATAGGATTATGTAAAAAACCTCCCTTCCCCATTTGCCTTTAAAAGCAAGTGCTTGTGTGATAATAAACGGAACTGCTTGACAGAACCCCCACCGCGTCTGAGTGTCCTTTAATGGGCTGGTTGGGGCCTGCGGCTGTGCTCACCTCTCTTCAAGGCTCTCTTCCCCTGTCTCCTTCCAAAGGGGACAGGAGGGAAAGAGGAATCCGGGCCATTCGCTCACCCACCAAAAGGAACGAGGCTAGGGCTGTTCGGGTCGGCCGGCGGTGGACCCGACAGAGCTTGTGCTTAGGAAGAGAAATTGTTCCCTCTGCTCTTCCCCTCGCCCAGTGTATACTTCCATCTCCCACTCCTGGACAAAAGGAATGGTATGTGGACTATTGAAATCAAGTTTAATTTTCTGTGATTTTATTTTCTTGCTGAAGTTGTGATAGATAAAGTATTCTGCTATTCCTTCAGTTTGATTAGATGAGTCAGTAAAGCCTTATTTCTTACATAATTTAGTTTTCATTGTGTTGCTTTCATTGGAAACTAGCAGAATTTGGTTTTATGCCAAACCAAAGAGGCTATCAGAATCATCAACATGTTTAACACACAGCCTAATAAGCAAACTATATAAAAAACTCATTGTACAGGTAGAAACTCAAAATGAATGGTTATGAAATTTGTTTAATTTGTCTCATAACAAATGAAGTAGTTAATACAAAAAGTGTGTTTTCCAGTCTCTTATTTCATTGAGTTCATTCATTAATTCATTCAACAAATAGTTTTGAGCAGCTGCTATACGCCAGTCATTATGCTAGAGACGGGGACAGTTCCTGGCACACATAGTAGGCACACAGTAAATATCTGTTGAATAGATTAAAGATCCTATAATGAAGAGAACAGTGGCTTTCTTTAATGTTGCTTACCATCTATGAAGAAAGACAGGCATTCTTTAGAACACCATATTGCTATGTAGATAATTATGTACTTAAGAGCTTTAGAGGAGAAGAGCATGGTGACATGAGGACATGTAAGGGAAGGAACCTGATTTCTGTTAGATCCAGGGGACATTGAAAACACTCTTGGAATGATATTGCCTAAACTGAGATTTAAGGTGGCAACTAAGTGCTGCGGGGATATGAGAGGATGGGAAATATTCCAGAAGAAGTGAAGAGTCGTTATAAAGCCCACGTAGCGAGAGGAGGCACGATACATGGCAGGAGTTGAGGGGAGAAGGCCAATGTGTCTGCGGTACCAAAAGCAAGTACGAAAATAGTGCCCAGTGAGCAACACGAAGGGGAACAATTGAGGACCTTGTAGGTTTTGAAAGCTCTTACACAATTTAAGGTTGTAGGAAAGTCACTGGCATATTTCTGTTTTAAAAGGGGATGTCAGGAATCACCCATGGTTAAGCTACTGAAGTAGTCCCTATGAGCTCCTCAATGAGCATGTCAGCTTTCACTCATTTCCATTCTTCTCAAGACCTCCATGGGAAAAATGCTTAAAGACAAAATAAGTCTTTATGACATGCATTAGTCTATTTCTGTTGCTTATAACAGAATACCTGAAACTGGGTAACTTATAATGAAATAAAATTTATTTCTTACAGCTTTGGAGGTTGGGAAGTCCAAGCTCCAGGGCAGTGCATCTGATGAGGGCATCTTCTTAGTAGTGACTCTGTATAGAATCCCACAGCAAGGCAGGGTATCATGTGGCAAGGATGGCAAGAGCAAGACAGCTAACCCTCTCACTCGCTCTCCTTATAAAGCCATCAAAGCCATGACCATGACAACCCATTAAACCATCAACTCATTATTCCATAATTGGATCATCCATTCAAAAGGGCACAGTCCTTGCAATCAATTAACTCTTAAAGATCCCCACTTTTCACCACCATATTAAGTGAATGTGTTAAGAGTTGGGGTTAAGGTCCAAAATGACCTTGGGGTGACATTCAAACCACAGCAAGATAGTTTGCTCTTTGGGGTGATGAAATTATGGGTAATTCTTAATTTAATATATTTTTGTATATTCTATGTCAAAATAAAACACTCTATGCTCAGAAAAATGTATTAATTATTTAAATGTAAAATACTCACCACTATTAAATTTTTGCATCAAACTTTTGGTGAATCTACCTCAGACACATAAAATAATCACAAATACGGTTACGGCCAACGAATTTTAAGTAAATTGATTTGACACATTTGGTAAGGCTTTTAACATTTTATATCTCATACGAGAATGTTTCTGAAGCCTTCATAAACCAGATATTTTGATTCTAGATCCAAAGCACCTAGGTTCTAATCCCGGCTCCATTATTTAATATCTCTGACTATAGACAAATTGTTTAACTTTCCTTCTACTTCCTTATAAATGGAAAATATGGGGAAAATAATAGTGTCCGTGTTTGGCTAATTGCTAATGACAAAACTTAGTCAAACAGCTTAGGATAATAAGTTCAATGTATTGTTTTTTGTCTGACACTTCTCCTTTAAGCAGGGACTTAGGGAACAATTCTGTGACTCAGAACAATTCT
>NW_007728911.1:253087-261642 GCF_000696425.1 Galeopterus variegatus
ATACTCACCACTATTAAATTTTTGCATCAAACTTTTGGTGAATCTACCTCAGACACATAAAGTAATCACAAATACGGTTACGGCCAACGGATTTTAAGTAAATTGATTTGACACATTTGGTAAGGCTTTTAACATTTTATATCTCATATGAGAATGTTTCTGAAGCCTTCATAAACCAGATATTTTGATTCTAGATCCAAAGCACCTAGGTTCTAATCCCCGCTCCATTATTTAATATCTCTGACTATAGACAAATTGTTTAACTTTCCTTCTACTTCCTTATAAATTGACAATATGGGGAAAATAATAGTGTCTGTGTTTGGCTAATTGCTAATGACAAAACTTAGTCAAACAGCTTAGGATAATAAGTTCAATGTATTGTTTTCGGTCTGACACTTCTCCTTTAAGCAGGGACTTAGGGAACAATTCTGTGACTCAGAACAATTCTCTATTGGTTCTCCATCATCTTGTCACTTCTAGATCACTCTAACATCTTCCTTGTATCAAATGGTAGGAGAGGAGTGATGATGATTTTGTCATTATTGACCACTTTGGACAAAAAGTTACACAGGACATCTCTACTCATAATTCATTGGTATGAACCAGTTGTATTGGTCAACACAGATTGAAGAGAAACCTTGAAATTTTAGTTACTAGCTTGTAGCTATTTCTCTTAGGCAATTCCATACTATATAAGGGAAGCATGAATATTTATCAATAAACCACCATTTCTTCCACTTACCTAATTAGGTTGTTGTGAGGATAAAGGGAATTAATATATTTGAAGTACTGAGAACAGAATCTACCACATAAATGTAACGATTCAAATCCTGATGTTATTATTATGTATTTTATCTTGACTTTGAACTCTAAATGAAGGGAATTCCTAAAACCACATTAATAAAAAATAATTTATTTGATTTTTTGAGTAAGAGTACTAGCTGTTTTTAAGATTAAGCTAAAATATGACGACTGAAAATTCTCATTTGTATTTCCAAAAAGAGCATAATCTGACATTATTCCAAAAATTATACTGATTAATGGGAAATCAAATTCCATAGGGCATATTTAAGCAAATGCACATAAATATAGAGAAAAAATCTTGTAAAAACTTGTGCAGAACTTATTTTACATTAGTAGATGGACATATGGATACATATTGCTCATGTATTCAGGGAATTTTCTTCATTGAATTTGGTTTGTGCAAATGAAGAAATGAAATTTCAAAGCATTTATTACATTAGATTACATTTACATACCACAAATAACTATTTAGTTAATTGAAATAATTGAATAAAAATAAAACAATAATTTAAGTTTCTAACTAATAGTAGGACTTATGAGCCAAATTGTGCATAATGCATTTACATTCTCACAATCTAACCTAAATGTTATTTACACACAATGTAAAAAAAAAAGTCATACATTTTGGAATTACTTGACTTACATGATTTTTTAAAGAGTAATTGTATAAGGGATCGAGGTTGTTTTTACGCATTGCTACTAGTTGTGCAGCTGCCTACGCAACCTGATGATCCTGAAAGTTCTGATTTGAAACTGTCACTACAGAGACATTTGTCTTTCATTTACTGTTATGAGTTTAGATTGTTTCAACCATGAAATATACTTTTGATTGACAAAACTTATTATGGAATAGAAAATTGAATACAATTTTAGCTTAATTCACTACAGTTTCCATCTGAAGAAAAAATAACTTTTAAATTGAGTTTTTTGATCTCCAAATAGCTTGATCTGTGGCCTACATTTATGCATATATTGTTCTCTCTGTTCAAAAATGTCCATTTTTCCTGTCAAAAGAATACATGCATCCTTCATGCCTTCTTTCCCACAGCAGCCTTTTCTTGTCTTCTTTAGAACAACATCAGAGAGGAGTGGATTTATTAATAATTGTGGCAATGTTAAAATGCTCCTGGTTAGGCTTCGCTTACTGTTTCCAATGAACATTTTCATGTCCAGACTTAAGTCATTCTTAAGCTAGTCTTCATCTTGTTCTCAACAATCAAGAAACTGATTCCCTAACTACGGCTACACATAGACAGACTTCCTGTTTAAACTCAAATTGTACGTGTGTTTAGTTTCAAATATCTGCAATCTTAATCTGTATAAAGTGTAATAAACACTTGAACAATTTTAGTAACCACATTTTTTTTTCCCAATGGAAGCTTTTATTGAGATATCCTATCTGATTGAATAAACCATAGCCAGGACTGAAATTCCCTGGAAGAATAAGTTGTAATTATAAAACAGGGAAATATAACAACCAGTAATTAAACTAAATGGACCATCTTGAAGAGGCCCCAAATATAAATTTCTAAGCCCCACCTTGTTTGACTTTGCAGCTGGAATGTGCTTGCTTGTAAGAGACACTTGAGAGCTGGTTTAGTGGTTAAAGGTTGACTGCATCTCTGGCTTCTGTAACTTCAGCTGCTCACTTGTTTCGGAGAAGCTACCTGCTTGGTTTACAGAAAGCTCCTCAACCACATTTCCTACCTTTGTAATCCTACTTAATGAAGCCCCTCACCTGTTTGATGAAGCCCCCCAGTTTGGCTGACTCTGCCTGGATACAAGCAGGGCCAATAAAAAAAAAGCTTGCATGCTTGCTCAAGAAAGGTATAAAACCCCAGTCCTGCCTGCACTCGGGGCCCAGGAATTCAGAACAAGAGTTCACCTGGGACCGCTAGCATAATAAATCTTTCTTACTACCGCATCTCTCTGAGGGTTTGATGTTTCCTTGGCAACTTTCTGTAACAATCTAATAATCTTTATTTGTATAAAATAATACATATGAAAGAGATCTTGACTAGAAAATTTGGAGACCTTGATCCTAATCTCATTTCTGTCCTTGACTGATTACATGAACTTGAGCAAGTTTTCTTTACTTTCTTGGGTTTCATTGCCCTAAGTAGTAAGGCAGATGGATAGATCTTAAATTCCTTTCTAACTCTAAAATATCATTTTTGTTAATAAATGTGGATATGAAAACTTGCTTGTTCATTTGCTACTTTTAAAACACAATAGGAGCTAGCAATCATAAACACAGTTAACATTCTTTAAATATCAAACATGTACACAGCATGTACTTGAAACTCAGTATTTCCAGTCATATTACATTATACAATGAATGTGGCTACTAAATATTTCTGTTATAATAATAAAAAAAACTAACAGTATCTAAATTTCCAAATTCTAGTATCTAATTTTCTGTAATCTCAGAGACTGTGTTTACAGACATTATTTAATATGAATGCCACCAAACATCTGTGAGATTATCCTCATTATATTAATACGGAAAATAAGACTCAAACTTGTTCAAAGGCTCTGACCTATCAAGCAGCATTTTAGTCATAATTGCAAGCATTAAAACATACATTATTAGTTCAAACTTTTTGTTTCTTATTGTTGTAATCTACCTATTACTTACAAACAATAATATTGATATCATCAATAATAAACCTAGGTGTAGTTATTTAAATATTTTTCTTAATATGTTTGTTTGGATATAGAATATGTAATCTTAGGTAGTCTTGTCAATGGCCAAAAATTTTTTTCTTAAATTAAGCTTTGTAGTTTTGTTATAGCCTATGCCTAATACTTTTTTTTTTAACTATTCAAGAGAGTTTTTTATACAGTAAGAAACAAATTATTCTGTGTGAGTGTTTAAAGTTAACAATAAATATTACCAAAACCTATAGGGAAAAAGTAGATCAAACACCAAGTTGATTTTCTTATGCATTTTGGGTAGAATACTTCAGAGTATTCTGATCTACTTTTGCATATGTGTCCATGGACCTGCCAATCACAAAGCATTGATAGCCCAGAAATAAATGAACTGTAAATATACTATTAGAGGCATTCTGGTATTCAGTCGAATAAACTCAATCACATTTCAGTAGGCTGACTGAGTCAATATATCACAACAGATGGATGCACAAAGGCGATCATGGGGGTGATTTAAAAACAGAAGTCTCTATACAATTGGAATTGTGTGGGGTAAGTTTCAGAGCATGAACAAAAATGCACATAGTAAAAAAGCTAATTCTTGAGCAAACACTATGTTAAAACCACTGAGAGTTTTTATTTTTCTGTTATAGAATACATATCTATCAGTATAAAAAATACCTCACCATTCAAAATTAACAGTTTCTGAGGCATATAGCATAAAGAGTTTTCATCACTAGTAGTGATGGAAAAATAACCCAGTTGAATTGCTTTTAATAGAAAATCAACAATATGAAAAATAAAAAGGTATACAATTGTGTGTAATTGTTGAGATTATAAAGGTTTCTCTAATCCACAAACAGAGATTTAGTTGGAATACTAAACACACTAATTATAAAATGGACTTTTTATAAAAAACCTACTTTAGATAGCTGCCATGCTAGAAATTAGGACATTGATTAAGTTCATAGACAACTCATTAACCCTGCTCAAGTTATAGTCATATACATATATTTATACAGAAGACTTAAAAAATAAGCGCTATTGATTCATCTACATATATCTAGATTATTTTCATTAAAAAGGGATAGAGTACAGAATAAAAGGTATATCTGAGCAGATACTGAAAAGAAACTTTTCATTACTTTAGTCTTCCGCAACCCCAAGATATTTACTTTGGAGGCCCTCCTTTTTGTTAAAAGAACATGTCTTTCACCTCTTCAGTTTTAATAAGAGTTCATTTAGTTTGACTTCCGGAATGGCAGGGTTACATTTCCCAGATGGCAGCCTAACAAGCTCCACAGATCCACAATCCAGCAAAACAAGCAAAGCTGGTGACAACTATTAAATAATCTTTTAAGGTCTCTGGAAATTGTCCTAAGGTTATAAAGCAAATGAAGCATTTATTTAAGAAAAATCCACTAAAACACTACAAGAGCTGCCAGAGTCTTAATGATTCACTTTCCTTTCATACACAAAATATACCCACCCACCTCCAATCCTAAATCTGTCCAATTTTCATTCATTTATAACATTCAGACAGATCTGAAGTTCATGATTTCATCATTTAAATCAAGAAAAGGTGCAGATAAGGCATGTTGGATTGAGTTCCTCCAATACAACGATGTGGGAGTAATTACCCCAAAAACAAAGATCTGTGAACACGTCATCTGCTTTTTCACAACCACTGACACACACCACACAATAACTGCAATAGCTACGACCATTCAAAAAGAGGAGAAATGAGAAGCACATCGAAGTCAACCGGCCATAACAATTTTGACGTTGAACCTAGTACCTATTATTGGTTCCCCATGTAGGGAATGTTCCTTGACTCGCTGTCAGCTGGCTTTCCTGGAAGTGGTTCAATGAAACATTGTTTTTCTCAGGTCCTGGCTTGCTCTCTAGGTCCTTGGTTCTGCCTTTTAAGAAGTCTTTCCATTTCCATGAATAATGATTTTCATTTGCATCTCAGTTTTTCTCTGAGCCGGCTCTGTACCCACCGAAATGTGAGGGCTCAAGTATCTCTTATTATTTTTATTGATGTCCGTTGTAGTCTAAGCTTATAGGACTTTTTTCATCATGTTGAGGACTTTCTAGTATCAAACTGTAATCCACTGCCTTAGATAGAAGCTGCACACACGAATCTTTCAAGATAATCTGCTTTCTCATTGGGTTGCTGTTCAGGATACCGTGGGATAATTTGCTTAAGTTTCTTAGACACTCATTTGTCTAACTGACAGAGCCTATGAGGCACTGCTAAATTCTATCTGAGGTTGTAATAAATGGTCTTATTGATTTATTTAATCTTGACCCTAAGATCACATTTTACTGGGAGCATTCTCTATTTTTATCTTTGCCCATTGAGAATGTTTTACCGGCTAGAGAGCCCAGGAATTTGAAAATGTTTTATTTTTCATCCCAGAAAGTTCTGGTTGGAGAACATTTTCTCTAAATTCTGCTTGAAAAAGAATAGTTTCTTTAGTTTTTAATCTCTTCTTCTATGCATTATCACAGGCAACCAAAATAAGCCATTATGACTTGCAGCATTCTGCCTGAAGCTTTCCTTCGCCAGAACTCCTAGTTCATTAGGTTCCTTTTGTATTATCCATATGACTGCAACTGACGATTTTACTTTTACTACGGCAGTCTTTTGAGGTTCCAGAAGCTACATCCTAACTTCTTTCCAGACTTCATTCACAATCTCACTAAAGCCCTTTCTACTTCTATCTGCTGTCCAATTCAAAGCGAACATGTTTAAGTTTTCATTACACTAACACCACCTTTCCAGTACCATTCTGTTTTCAGCTACCTATTTCTACCTGATATACTCATTAAAAATTTAGTGGCTTAATATACTCATATAGATATAGATATAGATATAAATATAATTTTCCCCCCACAATTCTGTACATTTTCTGGAGGTTTCTTCTCTTCTCTCATGCAACTCCATTCAGCTGGGAGCATGTCAAGCCACCATGGTTACCTTCACATGGCCTCTTTCTTGTGATGTTATCCTCCTGGACCTCTCTGTGTGGCCTTTTTGTTCAATAATATAGCTTGAAACCCCTTACAGCATTGTTGCTGGGCTTATAGGGTGAGAATTCAAAGAGGATAAGCCCCAACATACAAGCACTTTTTAAGTCTTTGCATACCTCATGCTTATACTAATAATTTCTTTTGAATCACTTGAAGTGTATCTGTACAAAATACTACACAGCTGCTATGAACTGAAGGTTGAAACCTAATGCCTGATGTGATAGTATTAAGAGTTGGGGCCTTTAGGAAGTAAGTCAGGCACAAGGGCTCCATTCTCATGAATAGGACTAGCGACCTTATAAAAGAGTCTGTCGGGAGCCCCTTCCACCAGGTGAAGATGCAGCAACAAGGTGCCATCTAAGAAGGCAGAGAGCAAGCCCTCACCAGACACCGAATCGGCTGGCACCTTGATTTTGGACTTCCCAGCCTCCAGTGAGCAATACATTTTTGCTGTTGATGAATTATCCAGTCTAAGGTATGTTGTATGGCAGCCTGAACAGACTAAGACAACAGCATTCCATTTATTGGAAATAAAGAACATATGCATTATTGAAAGCCAAATATAGTATTTTAAAATAGAGTCAACACCGATAGGTTAAAGGAAAATGTAGGAATACACAGACTTTGCTAAAGTTAATGTTCCCGTATATAAAATGCCTTGGACTACCAAATTTTACTAAATAACAATAATAGTTAACATTCTCTAAAATGCATGCGGCTGTGTGTTCTGCTTTTGGCCATAATAATTTGCAAATAACTTATTTAGAACATTTTTTTATTTCACTCAGAAATATCTAAAACTGAGATTTTAAATTGTATGTTAAAAATTAGATGTAAAGCTGGAATCTATTCCAGGAAAAAAAAATGCCATGGAGAATATTAAAATATATAAAAACAACATATAAACTACCACACATTTTAAATTCCTTTAAAATATTCATTACATCAGTGTGCAGACATTTGAATATTTTACTTAGAATATCAATGAGTGAAAAATAGCAGCAATTATTAAAATTTGATAAGGACCTAAATTTTTACATATGAAAAAAACCTGCTCCTGATTCTTTGTATAATGAAGGTAGATACCATTTCTGAAGCAATTGATTGAGGGCATTGAGAAACAAGTAGAACACAAAGAATGGAAGTCACTTAAAACATGTGAGTAGGTTGTTTTGACCATTTGTTTCTTACTTAACAGTCTGTAACTAAGATTCACTCTGTTTTGGATTTAATCTTTTCCACAAGTAATACTCCTACTGAAAATCCAGGCGTCAAAGATCTGCATCAAACCTCTCTGACTACTCCACCTGCAAAAGTTATCATTTCAGCATGGCACAATTCAGTTGTAGAAGAAAGGACGCCACATGCAAGAACATATGGACAATGTAAGCAGAGAGATGGGAATTCTAAGAAAGAATCAAAAGGAAATAATAGAAATCAACACCACTGCAGCAGATGTGAACAATGAGCCAGTAGCACACCTTGCAGTCGGATCCTGGTTTCTAATATCATCCTCCAATAAGGGGAATAAAGAATCCTTAGATGAATGGCTGATTCTAGTACTGCAGCAGGAAATACAAAAGGTGAGCTATGGCAACGTTCAGTGCCACAATGTGAAGAAGGGCTTATAAATTAAAACCTGCAAATGATAGGAGTATGTCAAAAGGACACTGGAGCCTACCGGAACAATCTGAGCAATAAAATAAATAACATTGGATTTTAACCTAAATGATAAAGTAAATATCCCTGAGTTCACACTAATGCAATAAAGTAAATATCCATGAGTTCACACTAATGCGAACATATAATTAAAATAATAATGAATAAATGGGGTAAGGGGAAGAAGGCCATCCACCAGTGAAGAAGAGTTCCAAATAATTTTTGCAGATCCTCTGCCTTGAAGGAGGTGGAGCGTAACTCTTCACCCCTTAAGTGTTGGTGACTTATAGTGACTTCCTTCCAAAGAGTACAGAGAGGGGGAGCAGTAGGAACTTAGCCATGGAGAAAACTGACAAACACTACCTCACCCAGGTGATCAAAGTTCACATCAGTGGTGA
>NW_007728911.1:262307-266335 GCF_000696425.1 Galeopterus variegatus
TCCTCTGCCTTGAAGGAGGTGGAGCGTAACTCTTCACCCCTTAAGTGTTGGTGACTTATAGTGACTTCCTTCCAAAGAGTACAGAGAGGGGGAGCAGTAGGAACTTAGCCATGGAGAAAACTGACAAACACTACCTCACCCAGGTGATCAAAGTTCACATCAGTGGTGATGTGTTATGTTGATAATATGAACAATTGATGTGAAGTGATAAAAGTGGCACTTTGCCTCTGTGGTCCTTCTCCCCAAACCCGCAATCCCAGTCTAATCACGAGGAAGAGAGAAGACAAATCCCAGTTGAATGACATTCTACAATATACTTGACCCTACCCTTCAAAACTGTCAAGGTCACAGCATAAGAGAAGTTGAAAAACTGTCACAGTCAAGAGGAGCATGGGAGACATGGCAACTCAATGGAATGTGGTATTCTGGATCGAATCCTGGAACATGAAAAGAACATTAGGTAAAAACTAAGGGAATCAGTATGTTTAAATTAACTCCTACATTTTAAGGAATCTTCAGATAAATTAATGTGACAGTTGTAATCCCTAACTATACAGTAGTCAAGCTTGTGTTTACACAGATTTCCTTAGTTTTTACATTCGGGTACCTAAGTTTATATCAGGTAGTTTAGTTAGTAATGCAGTTTAGTTAACAATAATGTATCAATACAGGTTCAATAATTGTAACAAATAAAATATCCTGCTGTAGAATATTCATATTAGGATTAGCTTGGCAAATGAGAATATCTGTACNAAAATATCCTGCTGTAGAATATTCATATTAGGATTAGCTTGGCAAATGAGAATATCTGTACTGTCCTTACAATTTTTTACTGTTTTAAATCTAAAACTATTTTAAAATTAAAAAGTTACTTAAAAATAATAAAACACACCAACATATATCATTAGTAACATTTACATGAGTTACTTGTTAAAAAATATCTTAGATATATTGGATTAAATAAAATATATTATTAAAATTACCAAAAACAAAAAGAAAATACACCCAAAAGCTTTGAGAGGCTTGGTGGCCCCTTGTAGAATGACAAGCGGTAGAAGATGTTTAAAGGGGTGACAAAAGGAAAAATGTTGACATCAGAAGTGGAGCAGAGGAAATGCGCACGGAGAACACCCTGGCTGCCTTTGTACCCTAGTTTCCGTCACATCTTAATGACGTGTTACATTTTCATTTTCCATGGGTTCCATGAGACAATGTGTGTTTCTTTATAATAAATTATCTTCTACATTTTAGGGAATCTTCAAATAGATTAATATGACAGTTGTAATTCCTAAATATATAGTAGCCAAGCTTATAGATATTTTACTTTTTCTGTGGGTCCGTACTCATTTTGTATATAAGTTCTTGTTTCTCTTTTCTCATCAGATAGACAAGCAACCCAGTAGATCTTACTTTCCTTGTATCAAGCCTACCTATTAATCTTTCCTCATCTGTGCCCTATAATTAGTATCTTCAATAAATATCTCTGAAAATAGTATTAAACTGCATATTTTGGGGTGATATATTTTAAAAAACATTAATATCATTCAGTTCATTCAATTTTAAAATGTGAACATGCATCCTTGTTTTAAAAATGTATCTAGAAACATTATATGTGAGAAAGACCATAAATATTATATAGTCTTTGGCTTCAAGGAGCAAAGTATGCAATCAAAACCATTCAATATTAACAAAGTCATAATGCGATTTAACATTTAGCATAGAGCAGGTGAACTACAGCTTTCCAAAGAACAGAGCTAAAACACTGTCTTAATTAGTTTGGGCTGCTATAACACAATACCGTAAAATGGGTGGCTTATAAATGACAGAAATTTATTTCTCACAGTTTTAGAGGCTGGGAAGTCCAAGATCAAGGTACTGGCAGATTCAGTGTCTGGTGATGGCCACTTCCTGTTTCATAGCTGTCTTTTGCTATGTCCTCACATGGCAGAAGACCTCTGGCCTGTTCTTATAAGAACACTTATGAGGGCCCCACCCGCATGACCTATCATCTCCCAGAGGCCTTACCTGCGAATACCCTCACATTGGAGATTAGGTTTCAACATATAAATTCTTGGGAGACATAAGCCTTTACTCTGTAGCAAACACTAAGAATAGCACAAAGTTTGTTTATCAAAACTGAGTTATACGTTATTGGTCATAAAATGCACATAAGAAAATAGTGAAGGAAACTGTAGGAAGAGACCTGAGGTCAGCTCATAAATCTTTGAATGTCTTAATAAATAAAGTAAGGATTGTCACACATATGAGGGTCACAGTGATTGGCTTAACTTCAAATGTCAGTCATGATGAAGTACTCAGTAGAGATACATTTTCTAGGAAAACAAGATTAGATACTATTGGCTCCAAGCTTAAAATAAGTGAACATGAATTTCAGAAAAAGAAAATATACCAGTCAGAGAAAATGTATTCAGTCTTGAATTAATTAAGTTCATAGCATTAGAGCTACAGTCATATATTTCTTTCCCTCAAAATAGCTATCCAATATCCAAGATCTGATGACCTCGCCTTGAAAAAAAGGTTTCAAAAATAGATAATATATTTTAAAATAAGTTACTGTATAACCAAAATATTAACCACCCTGAGAAGAATTCTCTATTCATGCTATACAAATTTTGGCATATGTCTTTAAAAAAAGAAAACCTCAAAATCAAGTATAGAACATAAAAAAAAGAAAAATCAAAAAAATCCAGGTTTAGAATCATAATGTGTGCCTAAAATGATATAATACCTAGGAATGAACACTTTCTAATATATACAAGATAACAATATTTAAAGTAAAACTGTGCATATGGTATATAAAGTACTTTTTAGCAGGATATTTGTTTTGCTTTTCTAGTCTTTCAAATAAGAAAGTCGAACCAAAAAAATAGCCACAATTTCTTTATTTTCTATATGAATGAAATCATGCTATTTCTATTGCTTCACAGTTTGGCTTTTCTGTCCTGCAATATATCTGATACACACACACACACACACATGTACATACATGTACACGCAAATATATATAATTATGTATTCTATTTCTATGTAATTATGAATTACATGTAATATGTGTTTATAACAGACTTTTTATACAAGTTTTAGATAATTAGAGAAACTGATCATATAGTGCGTGATAGTAAATACGCACCCTGCCCACTCCGTCCCCCACGTTGCCACATACAGTTTCTCCTATCGATACATTCTCACATTGTGTGGTCCATCTAGTACAGTTTACAAGCCAATATTGATACATTATTATTAAGCAGAGTTCATAGTTTTTCCAGATTCCCTTAGTTTTTACCTAATGTTCTTTTCCATTTCAGAATTCTATCCAGGTCACAACAATACATTTACTCCTCATGTTTCCTTAGGGTTCTCTTTGCTGTGACATTTTCTCAGACTTTTACTGTTTCTGAAGACTTTGACAGCTTTAAGGAGCACTGCTTATGTATATTGTAAGTTGTACTTCTACTAAATTTTTTTCAATTTTTTTAAAAATCATGATTAGGGTGGTGTTATAGTTTTATAAGAGGAAGTTCACAGGAGTCAAGTGTCATTTTCATCATATCCTTTCAATGGTATACACTATCAATATGATTTATGATTGTTGATATTGACTTTGATATGTTGCTGAAATAGTGTTTTTAAGTTTTTCCACTTCACAGTTACTCTTTTTCTCCCTGCTTTCCGTACTGCATTCTTTGGAAGGAAGTCACTCTGCACAGTCCACACCTAAGAAATTGTGACTTATAAGAACCTATTTTTAAAGGGGTACTCTATCAATATAACAGCTAAAATATTACTCAGCAGTAGATTTCTTTAATTCCTATGATTATTGTCCGTTAATTTTCATGGCTTTGAATATTGCTCAGATTTTCTTCTCTGTTTTAAAGCATCTTTATATACCTGAATGTATGAATGAAGAATACAATGGGCTCTAAGTTATGGAATACTGAAGCAATGTCTTGAAACCTAGATGCATTTATTGTATAATGAGCAACAACAACAAAATCCTGTGAAATAGG